>NC_056446.1:30418915-30718998 GCF_018296145.1 Oncorhynchus tshawytscha
TGTGAAACCTTAGCCTGGCGATCGGATGAAGTCTGGGCCTTTAATGCTCCAAAGACTGGTCTCTGCCAATAAAAGTGTTAACAGCGGGGATGAGGAATGAATTGTGGAATAGGTTCAATACAGTAATACCCTAAACTGTTATGACCAGCTTTATGTTCTTGACTATACATGTTGGAACTAATTACATTATCATGTTCAAATGATAAAAATTTATAAGGATCACAATTTTCATATTATTTTATATTTCTCAAAGACCATTTAAAGGGGCAGTGCCGTCAACAATGAGAATTTCCCATTTTTTGTATGATATTTCCACACTATGAGCTTGAAATAACACCCTGGAATTGTGAAAATTATGATATAATACCAATTTTGTGTAAGAGTTTTAGGACAACAAAACAAGTCTGGTAATAAAGGCTTTTCAGGTTGGTTTTTGTCCCACAGCATGACATCACTGTAGCGATGTGCGCTGAGAGTCGGGAAGCAAGTTCAGGGAGTGTTTTAATAAATAAACACAACATAATACAAAATAAGAAACACGAACAACTAACAACTAACAGACATGACACTGGAACAGAAACAATAACGCCTGGGGAAGGAACCAAAGGGAGTGACAGGTGTGCACCGTAACAATGGTGACAGGTGTGCACCATAATGAGGAGCCTGGTGACCTAGAGGCCGGAGAGGGAGCACACCTGTCAACATTATTAATCACAACCTGGTGTCATCAGACTCACCTAGACTCCATCACCTCCCTGATTACCTTTGTCGTAGATAATTGTTTCAGAAATATAATACTGTCTATAGAAATATAATACTCTCAGAAGAACTTTGTGAATTCAATGTAGACTTTAATACAAGTTATTAAGAGCCGTGCTGGTCCGCGGAATAGCCGCCGCTTCTTAGCACTGGCTCTGCTTTTATACATACATAGTATTTGTGTACATCACATATGTAAATAAAGTTACTCCCCCTTAGTATCTGCTTTTGGTTACAACGATGGCAGAACTCTTTCCATGTTCTAAAAATAATGTATGTACTGCATGCTTATGTTTTACGTGTTAGTCATCAGTTATCTTGCCTACATCTTTCTTCCTGTATCCTGCTGACCATAGCACGTTCAGCTGTCATGAATGCACGTATGGTCTTGGTTAATGTTTTCTTTCAAAAATAGAGTATGGTCTGGGTGTCATATGGCCTGGATATCATCTTCTCTTAATGTGCATGTCCTTGCTACTTCAGCCTAGCAGCCAAACCTATCTACATGCAATGCTAAGCTTTCCTCAATGGTTCGCTCCAACACCTTCCCTATATCTGTCACTCCCTTTGGTTCCTTCCCCAGTCATTATTGTTTCTGTTCCAGTGTCATGTCTGTGTGTTGTTCGTGTTTCTTATTTTGTATTATGTTGTGTTTATTTATTAAAACACTCACTCCCTGAACTTGCTTCCCGACTCTCAGTGCACAATGTTACAGAATAACACCTCACCTAAAGGAAACATCAGGGAGGTTTTTTTGTTTTATTTTTTACATTTTTGTGTCAGTGTAAATGACGTTGGGTCCGGGAGCCGCTACAGGCTCTCATGCATCAGCCAGATCGGCAGGCTCCCATGCCTCCGCCGGCTCGTCAGGCTCTCATGCCTCAGCTGGATCGCCAGGCTCCCATGCCTCCGCCAGCTCGTCAGGCTCTCATGCCTCAGCCAGATCGCCAGGCTCCCCTGCCTCAGCCGGTCTGTCAGGTTCCCGCGCCCCAGCCGGCTCGGCAGGTTCCCACGCCTCAGCCAGCGTGACAGGATCCCGCACTTCAGCACTCACTCTCTGTACCTGCTTCCCGACTCTCAGCGCACTCGTTACAATCACAATCTGAGGGGTAAGCGGGGTACACTCGTTACAATCCCAATCTGAGGGCTAAGCGGGGTACACTCGTTACAATCACAATCTGAGGGGTAAGCGGGGCAGGTTCTAGAGCAGTGATAGGCAACTGGCAGCCAGTACCAGTCTAAAATTAACCATGCTGGTTCAGTGTGCCTTGAACTCTAAATAAGTCACTGACAATGTAACCAGCAAATCACCATCACACCTCCTCCTCCCTGCTTGTGTGGGAACCACAAATGCAGAGATCATCTTTTCACCTACTCTGTGCATTTCAAAGACACGGCGGTTGGAACCAAAAATCTCAAAATTTTACTCAAGACCAAAGGACAGATTTCCACCGGTCTAATGTCCATTGCCCATGTTTCTTGTCCCAAGAAATTCTCTTTATTCTTATTGGTGTCCTTTAGTAGTGGTTTCTTTGCAGCAATTTGACCATGAAGGCCTGATTCACACAGTCTCCTCTGAACACTTAATGTTGAGATGTGTCTGTTACTTGAACTTTGTGAAGCATTTATTTGGACTGCAATTTCTGAGGCTGGTAACTCTAATGAACTTATCCTCTGCAGCAGAGATAAGTCTGGGTCCTCTTTTCCTGTGGCGGTCCTCATGAGAGCCAGTTTCATCATAGTGCTTGATGGTTTTTGTCATTTCTCTTTGCTTATTTGAGCTGTTCTTGCCATAATGTGGACTTGGTCTTTTACCAAATAGGGATATTCTCTGTATACCAACCCTACCTTGTCACAACACAACTGATTAGCTCAAATGCATTAAGAAGGAAAGAAATTCCACAAATTCACTTTTAATAAGTCACACCTGTTAATTAAAATGCTTTCCAGGTGACTACCTCATAAAGCTGGTTGAGAGAATGCCGAGAGTGTGCAAAGCTGTCATCAAGGCAAATGGTGGCTATTTGAAGAATCTCAAATATAAAATATATTTAGATTTCTTTAACACTTTTTGTGTTACTACATGATTCCATATGTGTTATTTCATAGTTTTGATGTCTTCACTATTATTCTACAATGTAGAACATTGTAAAAAGAAAGAAAACCCCTTGAATGAGTAGGTGTTCTAACATTTTGGACCGGTAGTGTCAGTATTCAGACTCTTAACTCAGTATTTTGTTGAAGCACCTTTGGCAGCGATTACAGCATCAAGTCTTCTTGGGAATGACGCTACAAGTTTGGCACACCTGTATATGTGGAGTTTCTCCCATTCTTCTCTGCAGATTCCCTCAATCTCTTTCAGGTTGGATGGGGAGCGTCGCTTGCACAGCTATTTTTAGGACTTTCCAGAGATGTTCGATCGGGTTCAAATCCGTGCTCTGGCTGGGCCACTCAAGGACATTCAGAGACTTATCCCGAAGCCACTCCTGCTTTGTCTTGCCTGTGTGCTTAGGGTTGTTCTCCTGTTTGAAGGTGAACCTTCGCCTTCCTGAGCGCACTGGAACAGGTTTTCATCAAGGATCTGTGTCTGTACTTTGCTACGTTCATCTTTCGCTTGATTCTGACTAGTGTCCCAGTCTCTGTTGCTGAACAACATCCCCACAACATGATGCTGCAGCCACCATATTTCACTTTAGGGATGGATTGGGTGGTTGTTGTCCTTGATGATCTTTTTGGCCTTCCTGTGACATCGGGTGCTGTAGGTGTCCTGGAGGGCGCTCTTGCTCCTTCTTCACCACACTGTATGTGTGGGTGGGCCATTTCAGTTTGTCAGTGATGTGTATGCCGAGGAACTTGAAGCTTTCGATCTTCTCCGATGCGGTCCAGTCGATGTGGATAGGGGGGTGCTCCCTCTGCTTTTTCCTGAAGTCCACGATCAGCTCCTTTGTTTTTCTGATGTTTCATGAGAGCTTATTTTTCTGGCACCACACTGCCAGAGCCCTCACCCCCTCCCTGTCGGCTGCCTCGTCATTGTTGGTAATCAAGCCTAATACTGTTGTGTTGTCTGCATTCTTGATGATTGAATTGGAGGTGTGCATGGCCATGCAGTCATGGAGTACAGGAAGGGGCTGAGCGCGCACCCTTGAAGGGCCCAAGTGTTGAGGATCAGCAAAGTGGAGGTGTTGTTTCCTACCTTCACTACCGGGGGGTGGCCCATCAGGAAGTCCGGGACCCAGTTTCACAGGGCGGTGTTCAGACCCAGGGCCTCGAGCTTAATGATGAGCTTGGAGGGAACTATGGTGTTGAATGCTGAGCTATAGTCAATGAATAGCATTTTTACATAGGTATTCCTCTTGTCCAGATGGGATAGGGCAGTGTGTAGTGCGATGGCGATTGCATCATCTGCTGATCTATTGGGGCAGTAAGGAAATTGGAGTGGGTCTAGGGTGGCAGGTAAGGTAGAGGTGATATCATCCTTGACTGGTCTCTCAAAGTACTTCATGATGACAGAAGTGAGTGCTACAGGGCAATAGTCATTTAGTTCAGTTACCTTAGCTTTCTTGAGACCAGGAACAATGGTGGCCATCTTGAAGCATGTGGGGACAGTAGACTGGGATATGGAGATATTGATGTCCGTAAACACTCCAGCCAGCTGGTCTGTGCATGCTCAGAGGACGCAGCTAGGGATGATGTCTGGGGCGGTAGCTTTGCGAGGTTTAACACGCTTAAATATCTTACTCACCACGTCGGTGGCACTGTGTTATACTCAAAGCGGGCGACGAAGGTGTTTAGCATGTCTGGAAGTAAGACGTCGGTGTCCGCGACGTTGCTGGTTTTCCTTTTGTAGTCCGTGATTGCCATATACGTCTCGTGTCTGAGCCGTTGAATTGTGACTCCACTTTGTCTCTATATTGAAGTTTTGCCAGTTTGATTGTCTTACGGAGGGAATAAAAACACTATTTGTATTCGGCCCTATTCCCAGTAACCTTGCCATGGTTGAATGCGATGGTTCGCACTTTCAGTTTTACACGATTTTATTGTGAGTTACTGTATTCTAGGTCAGGTGAACAAAATGACTTGAGTTCCTGTATGTTATCACAATCACACCATGAGTAATTAATCATTAAACACACAGACATGCCCTTCTTCCTGGAGAGATATTTATTCCTGTCTGCGTGATTAACTGAGAACCCAACTGGCTTTACGGACTCAGACAATATATCCTGAGAGAGCCATGTTTCCATGAAACTGTTACGGTTTTCTAGGTGTGAAGGATAGTCGGACCAAAATGCAGCGTGTAGATTGCGATCCATGTTTAATAAACAACGTGAAACACGAATAAACACAAAACACTACAAAACAAAGAACGTAACGAAAACCGAAACAGCCTATACTTGTGTAAATAAATAAAGAGATAGGAACAACGACACTAAGGACAATCACCCACGACAAACTCAAAGTATATGGCTGCCTAAATATGGTTCCCAATCAGAGACAACGATAAACACCTGCCTCTGATTGAGAACCACTCCAGACAGCCATAGACTTTGCTAGATAACCCCACTAGCTACAATCCCAATACATACACACCAAAACCCCAAGACAAAACACACCACAATACAAAAACCCCATGCCACACCCTGGCCTGACCCAATACATGAAGAAAAACACAAAATACTTAGACCAGGGCGTGACAGAAACCCCCCCCCCCCAAGGTGCGGACTCCCGAACGCACCTCAAAACAATAGGGAGGGTCCGGGTGGGCGTCTGTCCATGGTGGCGGCTCCGGCGCGGGACGTGGAACCCACTCAGTCAATGTCTTAGTCTCCTCTCCTCGCGTCCCTGGAGAGTCCACCCTCGCCGCCGACCATGGCCTAGTAGTCCTCACCCAGAAACCCACTGGACTGAGGAGCAGATCGGGACTGAGGGGAAGCTCGGGAGTGAGAGAAAGCTCAGGAGTGAGAGGAAGCTCAGGCAGGTAGGTAGATCTACCAGATCCTGGCTGGCTGGTGGTTTCAGCAGATCCTGGCTGACTGGCAGATCCTGGCTGACTGGCAGATCCTGGCTGACTGGCGGATCTGGCGGATCCTGGCCGACTGGCGGATCCTGGCCGACTGGCAGATCCTGGCCGACTGGCAGATCCCGGCCGACTGGCAGTTCTGGCAGATCCCGGCTGACTGGCGGATCTGGAAGAGTCTGGTTGACTGGCAGATCTTGAAGAGTCTGGTTGACTGGCAGATCTGGAGGAGTCTGGCTGACTGGCAGATCTGGTAGAGTCTGGCTGACTGGCAGATCCTGGCAGACTGAAAGATCTGGCTGCTCCATGCTGACTGGCGGCTCTGGCTGCTCCACGCTGACTAGCGGCTCTGGCTGCTCCATGTAGGCTGACAGCTCTGGCGGCTTCTTACAGACTGGCAGCTCTGGCGGCTCCGTGCAGACTGGCAGCTCCTTGCAGACTGGCAGCTCCTTACAGACTGACAGCTCCTTGCAGACTGACAGTTCCTTGCAGACTGACAGCTCCTTGCAGACTGACAGCTCCGTGCAGACTGGCAGCTCCTTGCAGACTGGCAGCTCCTTTCAGACTGGCAGCTCCTTGCAGACTGACAGCTCCTTGCAGACTGACAGCTCCGTGCAGACTGGCAGCTCCTTGCAGACTGACAGCTCCTTGCAGACTGACAGCTCTGGCTGCTCCATGCAGACTGGCAGCTCTGGCTGCTCCATGCAGGCTGGCAGCTCTGGCTGCTCCATGCAGACTGACAGCTCTGGCTGCTCTATGCAGATTGACAGCTCTGGCTGCTCCATGCAGGCTGGCAGCTCTGGCTTCTCCATGCAGGCTGGCAGCTCTGGCTGCTCCATGCAGGCTGGCAGCTCTGGCTGCGCTGAACAGGCGGGAGACTCCGGCAGCGCAGGAGAGGAGAGAGGCTCTGGCTGCGCTGAACAGACTGGAGACTCCGGCAGCGCAGGAGAGGAGAAAGGCTCCGGCAGTGCTGGAGAGGCGAGGCGCACTGTAGGCCTGATGCGTGGTGCTGGTACTGGTGGTACTGAACCGAGAACACGCACAGGAAGCCTGGTGCAGGGAGCTGTTACCGGAGGGCTGGAGTGTGGAGGTGGCACAGGATGGGCTAGACCGTGAAGGCGTACTGGAGATCTTGAGAGCAGTGCTGGCACAGGACGTGCAAGGCTAGGGATGTGCACAGGAGGCCTGGTGCGTGAGGCTGGCAACAACTTCACCAGCCGAAAAACACGCACCTCAGGACGAGTATGGAGCGCTAACCCAGGTGCCATCAAATCCCCGACACGTTCTGCTCTGGTTCTGGTCTCCTCCTTGGCTCCTCACGATAAACAGGGAGAGTTGGCTCAGGTCTGTCTCCTGACTCTGCCACACTCTCCCTGAGTCCCCCCCCAATAATTTTTTGGGTCTGACTCTCAGGCTTCCTTCCGAGTCGCCGTGCTGCCTCCTCATAGCGGCGCCTCTCCGCTTTTGCCGCCTCCAGTTCTTCTTTGGGGCGGCGATATTCTCCAGGCTGAGCCCAGGGTCCTTCTCCGTTTAGGATTTCCTCCCATGTCCAGAAATCCTTATAGCGCATCTCCTCTTTGGGCTGCTCCTGCCTGTTGACACGCTGCTTGGTCCGTTGGTGGTGGGTGATTCTGTTACGGTTTTCTAGGTGTGAAGGATAGTCGGACCAAAATGCAGCGTGTAGATTGAGATCCATGTTTAATAAACAACGTGAAACACGAATAAACACAAAACACTACAAAACAAAGAACGTAACGAAAACCGAAAAAGCCTATACTTGTGTAAATAAATAAAGAGATAGGAACAACGACACTAAGGACAATCACCCACGACAAACTCAAAGAATATGGCTGCCTAAATATGGTTCCCAATCAGAGACAACGATAAACACCTGCCTCTGATTGAGAACCACTCCAGACAGCCATAGACTTTGCTAGATAACCCCACTAGCTACAATCCCAATCCTACAATCCTTGATGATCTTTATGCTACAGGAAGGCCATAAAGATCATCAAGGACATCAACCACCCGAGCCACTGCCTGTTCACCCCGCTGTCATCCAGAAGGCGAGGTCAGTACAGGTGCATCAAAGCTGGGACTGAGAGACTGAAAAACAGCTTCTATCTCAAGGCCATCAGACTGTTAAACAGCCACCACTAACATTGAGTGGCTACTGCCAACACACTGTCAATGACACTGACTCTACTCCAGCCACTTTAATCATGGGAATTGATGGGAAATGATGTAAATATATCACTAGCCACTTTAAACAATGCTACCTTATATAATGTTACTTACCCTACATTGTTCATCTCATATGCATACGTTGATACTGTACTCTATATCATCGACTGCATCCTTATGTATCCTAACCCTAACCCATGTATCACTAGCCACTTTAACTATGCCACTTGGTTTACATACTTATCTCATATGTATATACTGTACTCGATATCATCTACTGTATCTTGCCTATGCTGCTCTGTACCATCACTCATTCATATATCCTTATGTACATATTCTTTATCCCCTTACACTGTGTATAAGACAGTAGTTTTTTTGGAATTGTTAGTTAGATTACTTGCTCGTTATTACTGCATTGTCGGAACTAGAAGCACAAGCATTTCGCTACACTCGCATTAACATCTGCTAACCATGTGTATGTGACAAATAAAATTTGATTTGATTTGATTTCCCAATACATACACATCAAAACCCCAAGACAAAACACACCACAATACAAAAACCCCATGCCAAACCCTGGCCTGACCCAATACATGAAGAAAAACACAAAATACTTAGACCAGGGCGTGACAGAAACATAGTATGTTCCAATCCCTGATGTCTCCATGGAAGGAAATCCTCGCCCTCAGTTCGTCAACTTTATTATCCAGAGACTGAACATTACTGAGTAACATACTCAGAAGCGGTGGGTGGTGTGTGTGCCTCATGAGTCGGACTAGAAGGCAACTCCAACTACATCTTCTCCGCTGTCAATGTTTTGATCAGCCTCTGGAATCAATTCCATTGCCCTGGGGGGTACGAACAAAGGATCCAATTCGGGAAAGTCGTATTCCTGGTCGTAATGCTGGTAATGCTACTGAGCTACCACCGCTCTGATATCCAAAAGTTCTTCCCGGCTGTATTTAATAACACCAAAATATTTCCGGCCTAATAATGTAAGAAAGAACACATGAAAAAACAAAATACTGCAAAGTTGCCTCGGGGCTAGAAGCAAGGCTGCCTACTCTATCGGCGCCATTAACGTCTGAACTTGACCCAGCTTCAAATGGTTGAAACCAAATTACCACTCATGTACTGTATAATGGGATTTATACAACATGCAATACATATTTATTTTGCAGTGGATGCGTCTCAATCCACCGCATCCGGCAGTGTTGCACTTCCACATCTGCGGTGAAAGATGGCAGAGCAAGAGCGGTGTTTGTCAGAGCTTGAGACACCCTGAAAATTGGTCTTCTCATGAAAACATATGTAGCGTCCGAACGGTTTGACCTATATTAATTATTATTACCCTTCTATGTAAAGATTAGATGCTGTTAGTGAGACTCTTTGCTCTATGACCCCAACAAGTCCCACGGAACAAGCAATGAAGGTAACTGGTATTGGATTTAAAAAAACTAATGGACGTATGAATATAGCTTCGTGCCTACCCCCAAAAAGGGTTAAATAGGTGTAAAAAGTAAAAGTTATATTTCCTGATCCACAGTATGACCATCTTAAAATACTTCCATATGTCAGTTTAGCACCCCACCCTACCACCCTTTGGGGGTTATTACCAATGCATTCATGTGCTTTGAATAAAATCTCCAACAATTGATAGATCATTTATAGATGAACTGGAGCCAGAGACCCTGAGGAGAGCGGTGATATTAAGATATGGTTTAATGTAAGGAGGGTTTCATTTTATGGAGCATATCAGATGAAAATGGATAGGCCTCCACCACTACTTCTGAGACTGCCACTGGAGGTAGACATTCACTATACAGTGTAATATATCATATATTGTGTTACACTACAAAACAGACTTTATGAAACTTAAACAAAGGTGCAAAGAGATGCTTTAGGAGAACCCTGACTATAAACTATACTCAGTAAAAAAAGAAATGTCCTCCCACTGTCAACTGCATTTATTTTCAGAAAACTTAACATGTCTAAATATTTGTATGAACATAACAAGATTTAACAACTGAGACATGAACTGAATAAGTTCCACAGACATGTGACTAACAGAAATTTTATAATGTGTCCCTGAACAAAGGGGGGGTCAAAATCAAAAGTAACAGTCAGTATCTGGTGTGGCCACCAGCTGCATTAAGTACTCCAGTGTATCTCCTCCTCATGGACTGCACCAGATCTTGCTGTGAGATGTTACCCCATTCTTCCACCAAGGCATCTGCAAGTCCCCAGACATTTCAGGGGGGAATGGCCCTAGCCCTCACCCTCTGATCCAACAGGTCCCAGACGTGCTCAATGGGATTGAGATCGGGGTCTTCGCTGGCCATGGCAGAACATTGACATTCCTGTCTTGCTGGAAGTCATGCACAGAATGAGCAGTATGGCTGGTGGCATTGTCATGCCAGAGGGTCATGTCAGGATGAGCCTTCAGGAAGGGAACCACATGAGGGAAAGCACAGCATTGAGATTGCCTGCAATGACAACAAGCTCAGTCCGATGATGCTGTGATACACTGCCCCAGACCATGATGGACCCTCCCCCTCCAAATCTATCCCGCTCCAGAGTACAAGCCTCGGTGTAACGCTCATTCCTTTGACGATAAACGCGAATCCGACAATCACCCCTGGTGAGACAAAACCGCAACTCGTCAGTGTAGAGCACTTTTTGCTAGTCCTGTCTGGTCCAGTGACAGTGGGTTTGTGCCCATAGGCGACGTTGTTGCCGGTGATGTCTGGTGAGGACCTGCCTTACAACAGGCCTATAAGCCCTCAGTACAGCCTCTCTCAGCCTATTGCAGACAGTCTGAGCACTGATGGAGGGATTGTGCGTTCCTCGTGTAACTCGGGCAGTTGTTGTTGCCATCCTGTATCTGTCCCGCAGGTGTGATGTTCGGATGTACCGATCCTGTGCAGGTGTTGTTACACGTGGTCTGCCACTGCGAGGACGGTCAGCTGTCCATCCTGTCTCCCTGTAGCACTGTCTTAGGCGTCTCACAGTACGGACATTGCAATTTATTGCCCTGGCCATATCTGCTGTCCTCATCCCTCCATGCAACATGCCTAAGGTACGTTCACGCAGATGAGCAGGGACCCTGGGCATCTTTCTTTTGGTGTTTTTCAGAGTCAGTAGAAAGGCCTCTTTAGTGTCCTAAGTTTTCATAACTGTGACCTTAATTGTCTACCATCTGTAAGCTGTTAGTGTCTTAACAACCGTTCCACAGGTGCATGTTCATTCATTGTTTATGGTTCATTGAACAAGCATGGGAAACAGTGTTTAAACCCTTTACAATTAAGATCTGTGACGTTATTTGGATTTTTACTAATTATCTTTGAAAGACAGGGTCCTGAAAGAGGAATGTTTCTTTTTAGTTTATATAAACCATGTCTCTCAAGAATATATTACTTTTACTTCAGGACATAAAAATAATATCATTTCATGATTCAATATTCAGTAGGGAAAAAACGGGTGCTGGAATAATAATTAGTAGTAACGCTACTGCTTGAAATATCCACAGTTGTATTCATGTGTTATTTTAACCAGTACATCAACTTGGGTGGCCAAAGTATACTTACAAAATGCACTCCAATCAATGTTTGGGCAGAAGTTGCTAAATTGGACACACTGAACTAAACATCAATAAAGAGGTTATTAGTGAGTTTGCTAAATTTATCCAACACAGCGTGTTGTACAACCACACATTTTCTTAAAGGCCCTGAACAGTCATTCTGAAAAGTACATTGGCTGGATTGTTCCAATCAATCAAATATCAGGAAGTAGCTACTCACATGAGCCAAAAAGGATGAGGTAAATAAAACCCAAATTATATAATTGAAGGTATTCATCTCTTTTATCTGTGTACATCAATATTTTTGTGAAAAGGCATGATAGTAGTTTGCTTATCATGTGAAATATAATGGTAGCTACATTTCAGATGAACAACAGATTAGCCATTGCATTGACAGCCTTTATTGCATTAGCTAGCTAGCTAGACTCTGACATTCATCCTAGCTTTACTATCAACTGGTTAGCTTTATAAGGCAGCTTTAGATATGAGGGGAAAACAAACATACAGTATTTGCTAGTTAACCATCTGATTGATGAAGTCGATAGCTAGCTAAATTTCTGGGAAATGGTAGCTAGCTAACTCCCAACACCATCACTGCAGTGTAGCTAATGTTAGCTATGTTTCTAGAAAATAAAAACTATAGCTCTATTTGCTAACTATATTTTAAAGACTTGTTACTGACTTTCAAACCCTTTTTGTGAAATGACTTAATTCCACTGCCTGTTTATTGATTAATTGGTGACTGAACAAGTTTGTAAGAAAAATGCCCCTCCCAATTTCACTGCAAATAGACTACTAGGCTGTGTCATGACTGCCATATGAGGATCACAATGGGTCAGATCAGCTTGGCAAAGGCTGGCAATAACCAGACCTTCTCTCACCCTCAGAAAGGAGGAGGGAACTGGTGTGTAGGCAATGACACCTCCACATCCAGTTGTAAATTAAGCAGGAGAGGACTCTCTCTCTACTTTCCAGTATTGGTGAAAGGAATATGCCTTTGTTTCACAGACTTGTCACCGCCAAAAGTCTAACGTCCAAAACGTGAATACCGGAAACAATATTTCTAACGTAACAATTGATAGAATGGTCAGTGGGGAACTATGGGAAATGAATGTAAGATTGGTTTTCATTTTGTGATGTCATTATAAACTGTAAAATGGAAATACTGTAACTTGAAAAGTATATCCCCTTTATCTGTCAAGTTTTCATCCAATATGTTGTGCATATAATATGAAAAATTATGAAAATATTTCTGTTAAGATAATAATGACATTTCAGTTTTCTAATAAGGTAATTTAATTTTGATAATACTTTGCACAGTAACTAGCCACTAGTGAGGTCAGAGAGCTTGTCAGCATGACGGAACGCCCTTTTTACCAAGTGTGCATAAAGGCTTGGAAGAGAAATTAACCTTCAGTCCAGGAAACATGAGGCGTTAGCTACATGTTTGTAATGGTTGAAACTTTGAACCTCAACACGAGGTGAATAAATAAACTCACCTACCTTTAGACCAGAGAGACGAAGAGCTGCAGCTCATGTCTATAGTGCTCTGAATCCTGAGCCCCTGAATAATCAGCAGGAGGAGGAGAGGCAACAAACTCGCTTCTTAGACAAACACTGGTATGCCTGATTAGCTGTCTTAAGTCAGATATAGAGGAAAGCGAATAAGAGAGGGACCATCCTACTCCCCATAAAACCATCCCATCCTACTACGAGTCTCAAATCACCATATTCTCTGACTTACATCACTAATGAGAATCGTCAGCACGGCTGGCTGTCTTCCAGAGTGAACAACAGTAGAAGAGGGAGGTCCAGACCCTTACAAGCCTGCAGCTGAAAGGCCAACCCACCTCCCTCCTAAGAAGACCTGATTCCGACAGAGATAGATGGCGAAAAAGGGCACTCACAAGTAAATACATTCATGATTTCTCATTCCAACCAGGCGGCAATTTGTATGCAAAGTATATGATTCATGTGAGAACAGTCCTTGAACGTATCCATGATAAGTGTCCTTTTTCTCTCTCTCTCCTCCCCACCCCTCTTAATTCGTTGTGTATAAGCCGTTATATTTTGTCAGTCCACTTTGTCTCATGTCAACCTCATGTAAAGGGTGTATATTTACCCTGTGTTATTGTTTATTTAGCTACTAAATAAATAAGTAAACTAATTTGTGTAGTACTGAGTCATTGTGCAGTACTGAGGCTGGGGTTTTTGCAGATCCAAGAAGGTTACAATTGTTCAGAATGAATATTTGATAAGAGGCAATGATTAATAAGATGACTGTTTATCAATGTAATAGGTAAAGACCTTATTGGGTTTAATTCGGGAGAAGGTAACTCTTTAAACAACCTCTTCTGTGGTGCCCCAAATCCTAATGAGTTAATTGTTACATGATTAATTTAATCGGGTAACAGTTAAACATAGTTAGTAGATTAAATAAATAACAGTCATCAGATTAATGAAAGTAGAGTCACGACAGCTGTATTGGTTGGGTATCATTTGGCTGATTAGCCAAAATACTGACTAATTGTTATAAATGATTTTGTTGTTTTTGCATTTCAGGTAGAGATCACTAGAAAACAGCATGTGTTCAGACCACCACAGGACCCTAGAGGTATTAGTCAATGCTTATGAACTGGATATTGTATGTGAATTTCCTATTTATATCAATGACACTAACAAAATGGTTGCATGGTTCAGTAACGTGCAGTAAATGCTTACACGGCTTTGGTGATGAAAGGTACATAATGTATTCATTGTCATGCTGTGACAACGGCCTGTTGGTGACACAGATCTGCTTCAACCTGCCTGACTGAATACTGGGGCATTCAGTGGTATCTTACCCTTTGATTACAGCAAGAGTCTCCTTATCTCTATCTTATAGTCATTTAACATATACTGTATGTAACAACTCAAATTCCTACAAACTGCTACGAACACAACTAACTTATATTCACTTGTCCCTGGTTGTGTTTAGACATGCAGCCCAAAGCTATTTTTTTCTTTTGATCAATCACATTAGAATTTTTTATGTCAGATATTTTTCAGAGCTGATCTGATTGGTCAAAAGACTGCCTGTCTAAACGTAGCCTATTTGTCTCATTTTTTGTCTGGTTTTGTCTGGGATATATACTGTAAGAATATTACAAAGATAAATACACAACACAGAGGACGAAAGGTCAATACAATACTAACAATCAAGGGAATATTGTTTTTTCTGTAATAGGGGATTAATGCAGAGACATGGGAGGAATTTGTCTATATATTGAGTCTGAAATAGGAAACTTGTTATTTGGCAACTAGCCCAGTTTTATTGCAAGAAATTCTACTTGGTCAACTACAGGCTAAGGCTGGGTTATAAAACTACATGCTGTCCCTTTGTTCTGTGGAAAGAATCACATGAGAGAATCACTGAGGACAGGGGAGAATGACCATCTACTTCCAGACATGAGTTGTCCTATTTGAATAAACCTATTTTCCTCCCCCTGATTTGCTTTGGGGTCTGTGTTATTAAAGAATAACATCAACTGCTAACAATACTGAACAGAAATATAAATGCAACATGCAACCATTTCAACGATTTTACTGAGTTTCAGTTCATACAAGTATAAAGTATACAAGTGTAAAGTATATTCTGTGCTTCTGTGATCCGCTGCCATTGTCGCAACCCCTATTACCAGCCTGTTCAACCTCTCTTTCATATCGTCTGAGATCCCCAAGGACTGGAAAGCTGCCGCGGTCATCCCCCTCTTCAAAGGGGGAGACACCCTGGACCCAAACTGTTACGACCTATATCCATGCTGCCCTGCCTATCTAAGGTCTTCGAAAGCCAAGTCAACAAACAGATCACTGACCTTCTCGAATCCCACCGCCAAACCGGTCTTGCTGGAGGATGTTGCAGGCAGCAGAACGTTCTCCACGGCATCTCCAGACTCTGTCACGTCTGTCACATTGGCTCAGTGTGAACCTGCTTTCATCTGTGAAGAGCACAGGGCGCCAGTGGCGAATTTGCCAATCTTGGTGTTCTCTAGCAAATGCCAAACGTCCTGCACGGTGTTGGGCTGTAAGCACAACCCCCACCTGTGGACGTCGGTTCCTCATACCACCCTCATGGAGTCTGTTTCTGACCATTTGAGCAGACACATGCACATTTGTGGCCTGCTGGAGGTCATTTTGCAGGGCTCTGGCAGTGCTCCTCCTGCTCCTCCTTGCACAAAGGTGGAGGTAGCGGTCCTGCTGCTGGGTTGTTGCCCTCCTACGGCCTCCTCCACGTCTCCTGATGTACTGGCCTATCTCCTGGTAGCACCTCCATGCTCTGGACACTACGCTGACAGACACAGCAAACCTTCTTGCCACAGCACGCATTGATGTGCCATCCTGGATGAGCTGCACTACCTGAGCCACTTGTGTGGGTTGTAGACTCCGTCTCATGCTACTACTAGAGTGAAAGCACCGCCAGCATTCAAATGTGACCAAAACATCAGCCAGGAAGCATAGGAACTGAGAAGTGGTCTGGTCACCACCTGCAGAACCACTCCTTTTTTGGGGGTGTCTTGCTAATTGCCTATAATTTCCACCTGTTGTCTATTCCATTTGCACAACAGCATGTGAAATTTATTGTCAATCAGTGTTGCTTCCTAAGTGGACAGTTTGATTTCACAGAAGTGTGATTGACTTGGAGTTACATTGTGTTGTTTAAGTGTTCCCTTAACTTTTTTGAGCAGTGAGCAGTATATTTTTGACATCTCCCGTTCAGCATTTCTCCTCTGATGCAGTTCACAGCAGAACTGACGGATATTTTGACATGACAACTGCATCGGAGTATTGAATGACCCTTCCCCCCCTTTTGTTCAAAGCTGGCTGAAGACCTAGCTAGCCAGTAACTAGCTAACACCAGAAACATATGAAATGGGAAAGATATAAGTATCTTTGCCATAGATTAATAGGGTAAACTTTTAATTCTATTTGCTGATATCGTATAGTCACATTTTGGCACCAGTAGAGTAGCTATCGAGCTATATAAACCACGTCCCTCTACAAACATGCCTTCTCCGATGTTGGTTACAAGGTGGTACTTATTTAAATTAGGTAAGAGAATATTATGTTACCATTGCTGTATTAAAATGAGAATTAAGGTGATGTCACCTTGTCCCCTTAATAATGAATCCAATTGTTTGACATGGGGGAGGGGACCAGTAACTTTATGATCAAACTTGATCAATGTAGAAGCAACAGTCATTCTTCGTACTTTGGTCATCCTACTTTGATCTGGTTTCCTTCAAATATAATAAAATTTCATGAAAAACAATGATTTTGATTGTTCATTAACCCATAAGGAAATATCCTTTTCGAGTTATGAAGTGAACAACATTGTCAGTCAGCCAGACCAGAACTAGTAAATGCTCCACAGCAGCATAAACAACAAACACTGCTCCCACTGTAATGTGTTACCTTTTAACTGTTGAAATGCTCAGTACAGTACATGTGTAACAACACTACAGTATGAGTTTTAGCCAAAGGTGACGGTGGTTTCTGAAATTCCGGGAGCATTCACAAAATTCTGAGATTTTGCAGAAATCCTAGTTGGAGGGAATAAGAAGGGAAACCTGGGAATTTTGTGAAAGTTACCAACATTTTGCAACTTTGGTCAGAGTACTAGAGAGACTAATGACTGTGGAGAACACTACTCTACTTAAAAAGCATTTCCATCAGTCACTCTGCCCCCTGGCTCTGATGTTTGTATATACGGGTGCAAGCAGAACATCTGAGACTTTGCACTTACATTTCTCTTTGATATCTAATATTCTGTTTGAACCGTCTGAACTAGAGGAGGTTTTTATCAGACAAACAGGGGTCTCGAGCTCCCATCATGCTGCCATTAGTCCTTGGTCTTCACAAGAAAGTTGGTCTCAAGGAGTGACTCATGTTGTGTCTTTCTCTTTTCAAAATAAATGATGGGGACATGACGTGTTCTGTACGTAATTGTGTACGTTCCCCTAGGCTGTATGCACCTGAGGTACATCGATGATTAAATTCAGGTTAACCTTCTATATCTTTCGTTCATCTGTCCTTCTCGCAAGAACCGAGAAAAGACACAGAAATTAGAAATAGCCCATTAATATTTCTGATATTTTCTAGTTTAAGTTGAAGTCCCCAGAGGACTCCTGGTTTGACCTAAAGTGAAATTGAGTTGCCCTAATTTTTAGCAGGCATTGCTAGAAACAATTGAGAATGTACTACATAGTAACTTTCCCCCAGTTGGCCCGTGTTCTCACGGCGCTGTAGGTAGGCATATGTAACCAATTCCATGTTAAATGTAACACACAATTTCAGCAAAACGTACTCCCTTGAAAATTTGTGTAGAGACTTACGGAGATGTTAACGAGTGTGTGGTCTGGGTCTCTGATACGTCTATCTCTGGCTCCTTCCTGCAGTGGACTGATTGCGGCCTGTGTGTGTTCAAGTTTCAAGTTTATTTGTCACGTGCACAAGATACAGCAGGTGTAAAACAGTACAGTGAAATGCTTACTTGCGAGCTCTATCCCAACTATACAGAATACAAGTAATAAAATAGATTTCTAAAAACAAATGAGAATCCAAGTTATATAAAAACGTCCGTGGCAGTACCATTATTCCAATGTGCAGGGATACTGGAGTGGCGGAGGTAGGTGTACATATAAACAGGGTTAAAAAGAGGCTGGTAGCACGATAAATACTAATATCGATTATTTTCAATCGCTTTGGTGCAATTTTCACAACAGATGGTAAAAAACTCAAAACAGATCATCAAAAAGACAGCTGTTTCAAATTTGACCTTTTTTTAATTTCACCTTTATTTAACCAGGTAGGCCAGTTGAGAACAAGTTCTCATTTACAACTGGCCAAGATAAAGCAAAGCAGTGCGACACAAACAACACAGAGTTACACATGGAATAAACAAACGTACAGTCAATAACACAATAGAAAAAAAGTCTATATACAGTGCGTGCAAATGGCGTGAGGAGGTAAGGCAATAAATATGCCATAGTAGTGAAGTAAAATACAATTTATCAAATTAACACTGGAGTGATAGATGTGCAGATGATGATGTGCAAGTATAAATACTGGTGTGCAAAAGAGCAAAAAAGAAAATTAAAACAATATCGGGATGTGGTAGGTAGATTGGATGGGCTATTTACAGATGGACTGTGTACAGCTGCAGTGATCGGTTAGCTGCTCAGATAGCTGATGTTTAAAGTTAGTGAGGGAGATATAAATCTCCAACTTCAGCAATTTTTGCAATTCGTTCCAGTCATTGGCAGCAAAGAACTGGAAGGAAAGGCAGCCAAAGAAGGTGTTGGCTTTGGGGATGACCAGTGAGGTATACCAACTGGAGCGTGTGCTACGGGTGGGTGTTGTTATCGTGACCAGTGAGCTGAGATAAGGCAGAGCTTTACCAAGCAAAGACTTATACATGACCTGGAGTCAGTGGGTCTGGCGATGAAAATGTAGCAAGGGCCAGCCGACTAGAGCATACAGTTCACAGTGGTGGGTGATATAAGGGGCTTTGGTGACCAAACGGATGCCACTGTGATAGACTGCATCCAGTTTGCTGAGTAGAGTGTTGGAGGCTATTTTGTAAATGACATTGCTGAAGTCAAGGATCGGTAGGATTGTCAGTTTTACGAGGGTATATGTGGCAGTGTGAGTGAAGGAGGCTTTGTTGCGAAATAGGAAGCAGATTCTAGATTTAATTTTGGATTGGAGAAGATTAGTATGAGTCAGGAAGGAGAGTTTACAGTCTACACAAACACCTATGTATTTGTAGTTGTTCACATATTCTAAGTCAGAACCGTCCAGAGTAGTGATGATTGTCGGGCGGGCGGGTGCGGGCAGCGATCGGTTGAAGAGCATGCATTTAGTTTTACTTGAGTTTAAGAAAGTTGGAGACCATGGAAGGAGTGTTGTATGGCATTGAAGCTCATTTGTAGGATTGTTAACACAGTGTCCAAAGAAGAGCCAGATGTATATAGAATGGTGTCATCTGCGTAGAGGTGGATCAGAGAATATAACCTGCAGCAAGAGCGACATCGTTGATATATACAGAGAAAAGAGTCGGCCCGAGAATTGAACCCTGTGGTACCCCCATAGAGACTGCCAGAGGTCTGGAAAACAGTCCCTCCGATTTGACACTCTATCTGAGAAGTAGTTGGTGAACCAGGCGAGGCAGTCATTTGAGAAACCAAGGCTGTTGAGTCTGCCGATAAGAGTACAGTGATTGACAGAGTCGAAAGCCTTGGCCAGATCGAAGAAGACGGCTGCACATTAGAACTCTAAGCACATTTTCAATTGACTAAGTACAACACAGAATATCATACAGTCACTTTTTCACCAAAATGGATCTGGGTTTCCTTCTAAACAGTGGTGTGAAGTACTTAAGTATAAGTACTTTAAAGTACTACTTAAGTAGTGTTTTGGGGTATCTGTACTTTTTATTTACTATTTATATTTTTGACTACTTTTACTTTTACTTCACTACATTCCTTAAGAAATTATTGTACTTTTTACTCCATAAATGTTCTATGACAACCAAAAATACCTGTTACCTTTTGAATGCTTAATAGGACAGGGAAATAGTCATATTCACACACTTATCAACCGAACATACCTGGTTATCCCTACTGCCTCTGATCTTTCGGACTCACTAAACCCACATGCTTTGTTTGTAAATTATGTCTGAGTGTTGGCTATCAGTAAATACAAATCTGGAGGACTCACTAAACACAAATGCTTTGTTTCTGAATGATGTCTGAGGGTTGGAGTGTGCCCCTGGCTATCTGCAAAAAAAAGGAATTTGAAATGATTTATATTTTTTGCTTTTGAGACTAAAGTACATTTTTGCAGTGACATTTGCTTTTGACACTTATGAAAATTTCAAACCAAAAACTTTACTCTAGTAGTATTTTACTGGGTGACTTATATTTTACTTGAGTCATTTCCTATTAAGGTATCTTTATGTTTATTCAGGTATGAAAATTGGATACTTTGAAAAAACCCTGCCCTGGACTTCATTAGACACAACTGTTCCCTCCCGCTCTCTGATGTCCATCTCTTTGACGGAGCCCATGCCCACCTCTCCAATCCCTTTGTCCACGAGCTCTTTGATTTATTCCTCTCCTTTGCTGTCTATCCTGCTCCATGTTGAAAGAAATTGCAAGTGTTCACACATCCCCTTTAATATGGTGACAAATTCTGAAATCAATTATCAATAACTAGTAGTTATCATGTTATTATACATGTAATTTAGATGTTCTATTTCTGTAGTTCTCAAAATCGATATATATAGTAGACAAACTAGTTTAAAATGTATAGGTTTACCAAACGGTTAAGTGATTAACCATTAAGCACTGTTGGATTAAGTGATGGACAAATGTATTTAACCAAATGAGAAGAGAATCATATGAAAACCATTGTGAGCACTGCGTTGTGAAAGGCAATTACTTTATATGAAAGGTATTTCTAGATGAAACTGATTAGGTTTGGTGAAAAAGTTACTGTATGATTGTGTGTGTTGTACTTAGTCAATTGAAAATGTGCTTCAAGTTTTTGAAAAAAAGCATTTTTGATGATCTGTTTTGAGTTTTGTACTAAGAGTTTAGAAAATTCACTACGTGTGTGAAAATAACACCAAAGAAAACGAATACTATTGGTAATAATAATCATAGTAATAAAACAGGGGTGTGTGTGTGTGTTTCATGAATGCACAGATCCCCTTTTGGCCCTCCAGATGGAGAACTCAGTGTTTTGCGGCCTGTAAAAGTGCAAATAAAACATAACTCAGTGGAATCTCAGTCATAAACTAAGAAAGAGAGGCTGCGTTTATAACCCTATAGGGAAATCAATCCAGCAACAGCTCTCGACATCAACGTTCACATGTTCAGAAAAAATATGTCCTCTTGCTATTCTACATATTTTCCTACCATCCTGTTGTTATTGTTTTTGATCGAGGGAGAGTGTGAAAGATTGAGAGAGAGAAAGATGGAGTGAGGGAACAAAGTAGTGTAAGGTTATTCAGAACTCCAGTTCCTCCTCTCCTCTGTGCTATGGGCCCTGCATGTTACCGCCTTAATGAGACAAAGGTAGCTACTCTGTTCTCCCAATGAAAATAAGCCTTGCTTGTTGATGGCAGGGTGCTCTGTTTACAAAATACAGTTCTGCATGTGGGAACGAGGCTGTTGGGACAGACAGGCAAATTGAGAAGAATGGTGAACAGATATGATGTCATTGTTTAAGATCTATGCACAGAGTTTTTTAACTACAACACGTGACATGGTTCAGTGCGCCCATTATTCAGCACAATCTTCTTCTTTTTTGCCGGTGTCAGAGATAGAATTTGGATCATGTATACTTTGCGAATGCCAAAAATCGGGAAAGGGTAAATCAGGCTAGTGAGACTCCAACCTCACCATAGTCCACTAAACTGGGTCTCTTACCCCCCAAAATAACCTGTGCTCATTAGGCCCGGCTCCAGGATGAGAAGACCGAGGGGTAATTTTAAATCCATGTGGGGGCACAACTAGTATTGCTTTAGAGCCCTAAAACACGAGGTAATTTAGTCCTACTATCGTTCAAATGTAGCCATACACATCAACAACCGTCGCTTTATATAATAACACAAGAAAGATATTCACCCCACTAGATGCTACGACTGAAATGCAGCCGTAGCATCTACCACCAAGCACAGAACAGCTCGACACGATGAGCACCAATAGCTTATGAAAGATTATTACAAGCTTCATAGCTTAAACGTCAATCATTAGAACTATAGGCAAAATTTCTGTTTGAATTTGTGAAACTACGCAATGAGCAGACACATCTTAACATCAACTGTTCAGAGGAAACTGCGTGAATCAGGCCTTCATGGTTGAATTGCTGCAAAGAAACTACTACTAAAGGACACCAATAAGAAGAAGAGACTTGCTTGGGCCAAGAAACACGAGCAATGGACATAAGACAGGTGGAAATCTGTCCTTTGGTCTGATGAGTCCAAATTTGAGCTTTTTGGTTCCAACCTCCATGTCTTTGTGAGACACAGAGTAGGTGAACGGACGATTTCAGCATGTGTGGTTCCCACCGTGAAGCATGGACGAGGAGGTGTGATGGTGTGCTGCTGACACTGTCAGTGATTTATTTAGATTTCAAGGCACACTCAACCAGCATGGCTACCATAGCATTCTGCAGCCATACGCCATCCCATCTGGTTTGCGCTTAGTTGGACTATCACTTGTTTTTCACCAGGACAATGACCCAAAACACACCTCCAGGATGTGAAAGGGCTATTTGGCCAAGAAGAAGAGTGATGGAGTGCTTCATCAGATGACCTGGCCTCCACAATAACCTGACCTCAACCCAACTGAGATGGTTTGGGATGAGTTGGAACACAGAGTGAAGGAAAAGCAGCCAACAAGTGCTCAGCATATGCAGGAACTCCTTCAAGACTGTTGGAAAAGCATTCCTTGTGAAGCTGGTTGAGAGAATGCCAAGGGTGGGCAAAGCTGTCATCAAGGGTGGCTACTTTGAAGAATCTAACAATTCTTTGGTTACTACATGATTCCATATGTGTGATTTCATAGTTTTGATGTCTTCACTATTATTCTACAATGCAGAACATTTAAAAAAATAAAGAAAAACACTTGAATGAGTACAGTTGAAGTCGGAAGTTTGAATACACCTTAGCCAACTACATTTAAACTCAGTTTTTCACAATTCCTGACATTTAATCATAAAATTCCCTGTTTTAGGTCAGTTAGGATCACCACTTTATTTTAAGAATGTGAAATGTCAGAATAATAGTAGACAGAATTATTTATTTCAGCTTTTATTTCTTTCATCACATTCCCAGTGGGTCAGAAGTTTACATACATTCAATTAGTATTTGGCAGCATTGCCTTTAAATTGTTTAACTTGGGTCAAACCTTTCGGGTAGCCTTCCACAAGCTTCCCACAAAAAGATGGGTGAATTTTGGCCCATTCCTCCTTACAGAGCTGGTGTAACTGAGTCAGGTTAGTAGGCCTCCTTGCTCGCACACGCTTTTTCAGTTCTGCCAACAAATTTTCTATAGGATTGAGGTCAGGGCTTTGTGATGGCCACTCCAATACCTTGACTTCGCTGCCCTTAAGCCAATTTGCCACAACTTTGGAAGTATGCTTGGGGCCATGTCCATTTGGAAGACCCATTTGCAACCAAGTGTCAGAAGGTGGGTGTAGCTGGTGGATGAAGTCAGGAGCAGGAGAGCAGAATGAGTGCGCAATGTACTTTACTCAAAATAAAGGCACATGGTAACAATACACTTGACCAACAATAAACGGTAATCAATTACGCACGGGTGAAAACAGCACCCGTCGAAAACCAGCCATAACGTACCGAATGAACATAGAAACAAAAACATGGGGGAAACAGAGGGTTAAATACATGAACATGTAATTGGGGAATGAAACCAAGTGTGTAGAAAACAAAGACAAAACAAATGGAATATGAAAAGTGGATCAGCGATGGCTAGATGACCGGTGACGTCGACCGCCCAAACGCCTCCTGAACAAGGAGAGTTAGCGACTTCGGCGGAAGTCATGACACCAAGCTTTAACTTCCTGACTGATGTCTTGAGATGTTGCTTCAATATATCCACAAAGTTTTCCTGCCTCATGATGCCATCTATTTTCTGAAGTGCACCAGTCCCTCCTGCAGCAAAGCACCCCCACAACATGATGCTGCCACCCCCGTGCTTCACGGGTGAGATGGTGTTCTTCGGCTTGCAAGCCTCCCCCTTTTTCCTCCAAACATAACGATGGTCGTTATGGCCAAACAGCCCTATTTTTGTTTCATCAGACCAGAGGACATTTCTCCAAAAAGTACGATCTTTGTCCCCATGTGCAGTTGCAAACGGTGGTCTGGCTTTTTTATGGCGGTTTTGGAGAAGTGGCTTCTTCCTTGCTGAGTTGACTTTCAGGTTATGTCGATATAGGACTCGTTTTACTGTGGATATAGATACTTTTGTACCTGTTTCCTCCAGCATCTTCACAAGGTCCTTTGATGTTGTTCTGGGATTGATTTGTTCTTTTCGCACCAAAGTACATTAGTCTCTAGGAGACAGAACACGTCTCCTTCCTCAGTGGTATGACGGCTGTGTGGTCCCATGGTGTTTATACTTGCGTACTATTGTTTGTACAGATGAATGTGGTACCTTCATTTGGAGGTATTTGGAAATTGCTCCCAAGGATGAAACAGACTTGTGAAGGTCTACAATTATTTTTCTTAGGTCTTGGCTGATTTCTTTTGATTTTCCCATGATGTCAAGGTAGGCCTTGAAATACATACACAGGTACATCTCCAATTGACTCAAATTATGTCAATTAGCCTATCAGAAGCTTCTAAAGCCATGACATTATTTTCTGGAATTTACCAAGCTGTTTAAAGGCACAGTCAACTTAATGTATGTAACTTAGTGTATGTAAACTTCTGACCCACTGGAATTGTGATATAGTGAATTATAAGTGAAATAATCTGTCTATAAACAATTGTTGGAAAAATTACTTGTGTCATGCACAAAGTAGATGTCCTGACTGATTTACCAAAACTATAGTTTGTTAACAAGAAATTTGTGGAGAGGTTGAAAAATTAGTTTTAATGACTTTAATGACATCCTAAGTGTATGTAAACTTCTGACTTCAACTGTAAGTGTGTCCACATTTTTGACTGGTACTCTACATCACAAAAGACTGAAATATAACAAAATAGTTTGATGTAGAAACACCAGATTTTCTGTGTTAATTTTTTTTAGTTGATTTATTATGACATTTTGGGAAATATAAATAACATTCCACCCATGAGGCCGCTAGAGGGGAATTTGGTCATTTGACTGCAGGAAAGGGATGATAACAGTTTGAGAGGCTACACAGTATTGATCTTACATACAAAATGTAAAAAATGTAGGCCTGTTTGCACCCAGGAAAGCATGCAATTTTGAAGAGAAGCCCCGTGAAGACTGGCGGCCCAAAATACGCTCATTTAAACAGCACACACTGTATCCATGTATTCAGGCCAGAAGGCTACAGCCAGTCAGTGCAATAAAAGGATAATGTTAGATGCACTCTCAATTTTAGCTTCACCTCAGAGCACAACCAATAGGCTAAGTTGGTCATTGTTCCTATACCCCTCAAATAACTCAAAGCGGTATATCTATCAATAACAATTAGACCTGCAAAAGTAAGGTATGACATTAAGAATCACATAAATAAATAAATAAACTGCATTGACCTAAAAAGCAAATGAATGAAGAAATAATATTTTTGGCACAGCGGTCTGAACCTCTTGAGCCTACTTGAGACGCAGATGTCCCACCTAGAGCTCTGGAAATGCAAATGCGCTACGCTACACGCTAATAGTATTAGTTAAAACGCAAACGTTCATTAAAATACACATGCTTGGTATTGAAATAAAGCTACAGTCATTGTGAATCTAGCCACCGAGTCAGATTTTTAAAATGCTTTTCGGCGAAAGCATGAGAAGCTATTATCTGATAGCATGCAACACCCCAAAAGACCCGTAGGGGATGTAAACAAAAGAATTAGCATAGTCGGCGCTACACAAACCGCACAATAAAATATAAAACATTAATTACCTTTGACCATCTTCTTTCTTGGCACACCTTGATGTCCCATAATCAATACTGGGTCTTTTTTGGATTAAATCGGTCCATATATAGCCTAGATATCGATCTATGAAGACTGTGTGATAAACGGAAAAAAAAATAGCGTTTCATAACGTAACGTCATTTTTTAAAAGTTAAAAATTCGACGATAAACTTTCACAAAAGACTTCAAATACCTTTCTAATGCAACTTTAGGTATAACTACACGTTAATAAGCTATAAAAATCATCAGGAGGCGATGTAAATTCGATAGTTGGTCGTGTGGAAAAATGTCCGGAAAAACACAGAGACAATGCCTCAGGTTGGTGGTCGGAGGGAATCGGTTCCCTTTGGTCGGATCTACCAAGAATCAAATCAGAATCAAATGAGGAGACTCTATACATCCTGTGGAAGCTGTAGGTACTGCAAGCTCGGCCTCATTTAATACGGTTCACCTTTAACAATTCCTGGGAGTGGCGCATGGATATTTTTTTCCATCTCCAGTGATCAGATTTTCCTGCGCTTTTCGATGAAACAGACGTTCTGTTATAGTCACAGCCGTGATTTAAACAGTTTTGGAAACGTCTGAGTGTTTTCTATACACACATACTAATCATATGCATATACTATATTCCTGGCCTGAGTAGCAGGACGCCAAAATGTTGCGCGATTTTTAACAGAATTTCCGAAAAAGTAGGGGGGAGGCTTAACAGTAAAAACACCCCCCGCACTGTATCCAATGAGTTTCCTAAACAAGGTACTGAAGGCAGTTCCTAATGACATTGCACGGCTAGGTACCCAATCAGAATGCATTAAAAAAAGACATTATTACATCCCCACCTGTCCTCAGATATAGCCTCTGTCCCGGTCTGCACAACTGGCAAAACCAGGCAGGGTAATTCATATACCGTTTGTTATATTTATGGTGAAGCAAAACTGGGGGGGGCACAAATTCTATTTGGGGGACCATACCTGGCTTTGCCAGCCCCTAAAGCCGGCTCTGGTGCTCATTCAGAGTCAAGAAGCATTTCTGTTTGTGTTTGGATTGGCCTGCCCTCGAGGGTCTGCATCCATCTTTTCTAATCAGGCTCCTGTGTTTTCCTCCAAAAGTGGCATTCTGTGGCAGAAAAATAGCATTCTGGTCATTAGGTGTTAGATGGCCTTGACCCCAGGCTGGCTGACAATAGAGGCCCCATAATTCCTATGGAAGTGAGGGTCAGCACAGAGGAACTGGAGCACAGTGGCTTTCTAAGCATCTACTGTGTACATTCTCCACATACAAAACCCAGATAGGACATTCCAGCGAGTTAGTGAAACCAGAGGGCTGTCCAGTACAGAGCTATTGTGTGTGGAATAATAGAGCACAGCGTGTCCAGTGCCATGACCTCCTTTCCCTTTGGTTTGGCGCATCCATCTCCTTAAAAAGAGTCTCAGTGATGGCTGGCGAGGACAGCAGCCCACCTGCCAGGGTTCATGTGACCTCACTTCGCCTCTTTCAAATAGAGACATCAAGCATCAAGTTATATTACACATGTGACTTCCCTTGCACTTGGGACACTACAATTCATTTAGAGTTGAGGTTCAAACTCTACATCTCTTTGTGCATTGTTACTATCTACAGGGGGTACCAGGACCTCTGGGGGTACTTGGCCTATCTACAGGGGGTACTAGGACTATCTGGACCTCTGGGGGTACTTGGCCTATCTACAGGGGTACTAGGACCTCTGGGGATACTTGGCCTATCTACAGGGGGTACTAGGACCTCTGGGGATACCTTGGCCTATACTTACTAGGACCTCTGGGGGTATCCTATCTACAGGGGGTACTAGGACCTCTGGGGGTACTTGGCCTATCTACAGGGGGTACTAGGACATCTGGCGGTACACAGGGGGTACTAGGACCTCTGGGGGTACTTGGCCTATCTACAGGGGGTACTAGGATCTCTGGGGGTACTTGGCCTATCTACAGGGGTACTAGGACCTCTGGGGGTACTTGGCCTATCTACAGGGGGTACTAGGACCTCTGGGGGTACTTGCCTATCTACAGGGGGTACTAGGACCTCTGGGGGTACTTGGCCTATCTACAGGGGGTACTAGGACATCTGGCGGTAGGCCTCTCTACAGGGGTACTAGGACCTCTGGGGGTACTTGGCCTATCTACAGGGGGTACTAGGATCTCTGGGGGTACTTGGCCTATCTACAGGGGGTACTAGGACCTCTGGGGGTACTTGGCCTATCTACAGGGGGGTACTAGGACCTCTGGGGGTACTTAGCCTATCTACAGGGGGTACTAGGAGCTCTGGGGGTACTTGGCCTATCTACAGGGGGTACTAGGACCTCTGGCGGTACTGGGGGTACTAGGACCTCTGGGGATACTTGGCCTATCTACAGGGGGTACTAGGACCTCTGGGGGTACTTAGCCTATCTACAGGGGTACTAGGACCTCTGGGGGTACTTGGCCTATCTACAGGGGTACTAGGACATCTGGCGGTACTTGGCCTCTCTACAGGGGGTACTAGGACCTCTGGGGGTACTTGGCCTATCTACAGGGGGTACTAGGATCTCTGGGGGTTACTTGGCCTATCTACAGGGGGTACTAGGACCTCTGGCGGTACTTGGCCTATCTACAGGGGGTACTAGGACCTCTGGGGGTACTTGGCCTATCTACAGGGGTACTAGGATCTCTGGGGGTTACTTGCCCTATCTACAGGGGGTATTTGATAAAACCCATGAGAACATAGGCCTACTAGTAAAATGTACATGAGGGGTACTTCAGGCAGAGTCAAATTCAGTTGGTGGTATAGTAACCGAAAAAGGTTGGGAACCACTGCAGTAGAGTACAGTATATGTCTAACCCCATACTGGTAAAAAT
This sequence comes from Oncorhynchus tshawytscha, assembly GCF_018296145.1. Lineage (NCBI taxonomy): Eukaryota > Metazoa > Chordata > Actinopteri > Salmoniformes > Salmonidae > Oncorhynchus > Oncorhynchus tshawytscha. The sequence continues at coordinate 30,447,993 of NC_056446.1, forward strand.
AGAGAAATGGCAACTTTGGCAGATGTCCTAGCTACGCAGCTCTCTCTATGACACCCTAGCTACACAGTACTCTTTATGACACCCTAGCTCCATGTAAAACGCTATGCAGTTTGAGCGTAGACAGACGATTCACTCTGAAGGCTCTCCGCTTACTACTAAAAATGTTCATCATGCCAGGCAGGAAATTAGATGTCATTCAGATATTTATGTCTTGCAGATATAACCGCTGTCCAGAGGTTTGAATTACAACCTTCATTCTACAAACCTATAAACATTCCTTTATAACCTCTACAAGTATATCCACTATTTTTGAAAAGAGAAAAATTCAGGATCTTGGGGGACACTGTACTGTACTTGAAATGATCAGTACGGTGTCCTCTATCTCCATCTGAGCATCATGTCCTCTCTGCTGTTGGAACACACTGCCACTGTGACATTTTGTTTACAAGGCCCTACTTTATAAACTTCCATTTTATCTAACTTTGCTGTTGAAGTATAAACACCTGAGTTGCCTAACCCGTTCACAGGATTGGTTAACTCTAGCGCCTCCATTTAACCCTTATTTTACCAGGTAAGTAGACTGAGAACACATTCCCATTTACAGCAACAACCTGGGGAATGGTTACAAGGGAAAGGAGGAGGTATAAATGAGACAATTGGAAGCTGGGAATGATTAGGTGGCCATGATGAGATGAGAGCCAGATTGGGAATTTAGCCAGGACACCAGGGTTAGCAACCCTACTTTTATTTTTTAACGCCTTTTTCGTGAAATCCAATTTGATACTTACAGTCTTGTCTTGTCCCATCACTGCAACTCCCCTACGGACACAGGAGAGGCAAAGGTTGAGAGCCATGAGTCCTCCGAAACATGACCCTGCCAAGACACACTGCTTTTTGACACACTTCTCGCTCAACCCAGAAGCCAGCAGTACCAATGTGTCGGAGGAAACACCTTCCAGCTGGCGACCGAAGTCAGCTTGCAGGCACACGACCCGCCTAACCCAAACAACGCTGGGCCAATTGTGCGCCGCCTCATGGGACACAGCCTGGGGTCGAACAGCCTGAGGTAGCCTAGTGGTTAGAGTGTTGGGCCAGTAACTGAAAGATTGCTAGATCGAATCCCCGAGCTGACAAGGTAAAAATCTGTTGTCCTACCCATGAACAATGCAATTAACCCACAGTTAACCCACCCACTCCTAGACTGTCATTGTAAATAAGAATTTGTTCTTAACTGACTTGCCTAGTTAAATAAATAAAAATGTTTAATTGAGCTTGCCTGGTGCAATGGAACCAATAGAATGGTGGCAAACCTGAAAATCAAAAACCATCTGACATTCCAGGCAGGCTAAAGGAAACACTCAAAGTATTTGAACGATTTCAAATAGTATTTGAACCCAGGTCTGCGGCAGAGAGATGCACACCACAATTAGGACATCATAATCTAATAATGACAGCCACCTCACGACCGTCTGTCAGCCACTGCACTCCAAGCACAGTTCTCCACCCGGAACATACAGCCTCTAATGACAGAGGTTTGTTGTACGACTTGGAAGGGATCAAACAATGGGTCCCTTTCTATCATTATTAAATGTTGCGGGGGAATTATTTTAGGAGGGCACACAAGCACAATGACGACAAAGCGGTAATGTTGTTTACGGTGTCTGTCTTGTGAAAGGGCTTTGACCAGCCAGTAGAAATGGGCACAAGGAAATAACTGGGGTAATACAGGACTGCAAAAATGTTGTTTTTGGATTTTCTTTGTAATGGTTTAATCCGCCATGATATTTCCGATTGAAAATAGATGACCCTCCTAAACAATGATATAAGCAAAGGATTCCAAATGTGGCCATATAATCTACAGTGAAGAATGGTACATTTGAAATATATACTTTTCTTTAGCATGTCCTTCAGAATCTCCTTCATGGTCTCCTTAAAATATGCCATGACGCGACTTCAGGTTGTGGCAGACGACTGAACTTGAAAATGCCTGAAAGCCTGGTCAGAGAAGGCCCTCTCAACATTCTGCTGAGAACCTTTCTGTGCCATCGCATTGACATTATAAAAGGGAACATCTTGACACAAAGTGGCTTAGATGTGCAGTTCTAAATCTACAGTATGAAGGCTACCTTTCTCAATGACAAAATAGCATTTACTAACTAATATCAATTGTCAATGAAAAATGTTGTGTGTGTCAGTGTATGTCAGTGTGCATGAATGCATTCATTCATGCGTATGTGTTTAATTTGACACCACCAAAACAATTCAAAGCTCATTACTTCCCCCAAGGCTGCACCCATGTCTTCCAAAAAGTTGTACTTTTGACTCATCTGTACATGGAACATTTTTCCAATAGTCTTGATGATAATCCAGGTGCTTCCGGGGGCTTTTTGGCAAACTTCAGTCAACTTTTTGTTTGAGATGGTTCCCATTATGTCTGGTGAAAACCTAACACTGCATTCCACAGTAAGAACCTCATGCCAACGGTTAAGCATGGTGGTGGTAGTGAGAGGGTTTGGGGATGTTCTGCTGCCTCAGGACCTGGATGACTTGCCTTAAATAGAAGGAACCATGAATTCTGCTCTGTATCAGAGAATTCTACAAGAGAATGTCAGGCCATCCGGTCATGCAGCAAGACAAAGATCCAAAACACACAATCAAGTCTACCTCAGGAGGCTGAAAAAATTGGACTTGTCACCTAAAACCCCACTAACGTTTACAGGTGCACAATTGAGAGCATCGTGTTGGGCTGTATCACCGCCTGATACGGCAACTGCACTACCCATAACCGCAGGGCTCTCCAGAGGGTTGTGCGGTCTGCACAATGCATCACCGGGAGCAAACTACCTGCCCTCCAGGACAACTACAACACCTGATGTCACTGGAAGGCAAAAAAGATCATCAAGGACAATAATCACGCGAGTCACTACCTGTTCACCCCGCTTCCATCCAGAAAGCTAGGTCAGTACAGGTGTATCAGAGCTGGGACAGAGAGATTGAAAAACAGCTTCTATCTCAAGGCCATCAGATTGTTAAACAGCCACCACTAGCACAGAGAGGCGGCTGCCTACTTACAGACTTGATATCATTGGCCACTTTCATAAATGGAACACTAGTCACTTTAATAATGCCACTTTAAGAATGTTTACATATCTCAAATTACTCATCTCATGCAGTATGTATATACTGTATACTGTATCCTTCACTATCTATTCTTTACTATCTATTGCATCTTAGCCGCTCTGTCACTCCTCTTCCATATATTTTATACTTATATATTCTCATTCCATTCCTTTACTAGATTGTGTGTATTCGGTTTTGTTGTGGAATTTGTAAGATATTAGCTTTTGTTGTGGAATTGTTAGATATTGCCTGTTAGATACTGCTGCACTGTTGGATTTAGAATCATAAGCATTTCGCTAAACTCGCAATAACATCTGCTAACCATGTGTATGTGACCAATAACATTTGATTTGATTTGACATAAAAATGGTTAAAAAGCAACAAATTTGATGTTTTGGAATGGCCTATGACTAATTTGACTTTTATATGAACTCTCTGTAATGTCCCTAAGTCTATCCAATCTGAGTAGTATGGCGATGGGGAGACACATGAGAAAAACACGCAGAACTATACACTTTCGTGCACATTTCCCATTGACATCACTGTATAATTGTTGTAGGAGAAATGGTGATGATGCTGTAATAAAATCGAACATGTTCTTGAACACACAGAACCATTGTGTGTGTGTGTGTGTGTGTGTGTGTGTGTGTGTGTGTGTGTGTGTGTGTGTGTGTGTGTGTGTGTGTGTGTGTGTGTGTGTGTGTGTGTGTGTGTGTGTGTGTGTGTGTGTGAGCCCCTGTGTGCGTCAGTGTATGTGTGTTCGTCCATGTGTGTGTGTTGATAGGTACGTTTTAGTCTGTACCAGGCATACAGAGCCCTGGGCTCAATGGGTAAGGTTGTGACCTGATGCCGTGGTCCAAAAGGACACAAAGGTTCTCTGTCAACAAGCGCAGAGTCCTCAGTCCTGTAGTCCAGAACCGAGCAGAGCAGAGAACAACTTATTTCCCTCCAGGCATCCATATTTGACCAACATATGAAAAATATTTTGAACCAGAATGGCTCTGTATACAGTATCCTATCCTTCTGCCTGGACTTTAAATGGCAACTGTAGTTAGTGTTTATCCTTGTTTGATTTTTGCTTATACAGTTCATTTATGATAGGATGGTGAGTTGAAGATTGAATATAAATTCTTAACAAGACTTGTATCCTGTTTTGAAATGAAAAAGTGCACAGTGAAACATTTTCAATGAAGCTAGTGTGTGGGTGGGCACCGTTATTTGGCATCTTATAAAAGAACGAGAACATAATTCAGTGTAATAACAAATATTGAGATTGGTGGTGATATGCCTGGATACAAAGTTTAGGTTCTAGGCACACAATCCATAAGCCACAGCTTTGAAAGAAACAGCTCACTTACAGTGGGTGGCGTGGAAATAACATTTGTGTCCTAAACCAGCTTGTGCACTCAGTGTATTATGTCAAAGAGACGTGAGATCTGTGGCTGAGGATAATTTGAGGAAGATACAAAACAAATTGATTGCCTTTTGTTGTTGTTTTTCCTTGTGTTATGCTGTGTTGTCCCCTCTTCAGGTACGTGTACCTACTTTGTTCACTTTGTTTCCCACATCTCCAAGTCTGTGTCCCAAAAGGTAACCTATTCCCTATGTACAGTAGTGCACTTCTTTTCACTAGGGCTTTTGTCAAAAGTAGTGCACTATATAGGGAATAGGGTGCGATTTGAGATGTCGACCAAATCCTCCTCTGTTTTGAAGACTCTAAATAGCATTGTAAGCCACAACGAAGTTGAAGACCAAATAATCCAATCCTGCCATCTGAAAGGTTAAACCAATTATTGGCAATCTCACGTCATATTTACTGTGCTCTGGATTTTCCAGGGATGTCTTGTTATCTCACAAAACACCGATCACAGATCAGTAGGATCTTAATTTGGTCACCCTGTTGCAGCAGATCTTTCCTTCAATGAAGGACATTGAACATGTGTAGTATGTTTGAGGTATGAAAAGGTTTATAAGTCGCACTTTTTAATTTCAGACTTGATTTTCCCTTACGAAAAATGTATCAACCCCCCCCAAAAAAATGTCCAATAATTATCATCCACATAATAATTCACATTTCCTGTTGCTGCTGTATAATTTTCCTTCTGTAGCAAACTGGCTCAAATTAGGATCTTACATCTGTATGGATTCACCTGGTGATCTTTACATCTCTGTGGCCCAGTCTAATTCATAATTTATACAGTGCCAAAAGTATTCACCCTTTGGTGTTTTTCCTATTTTGTTGCAGTACAACCTGTAATTTAAATGGATTTTTATTTGGATTTCATGTAACGGATAAACACAAAATAGTCCAAATTGGTGATGTGAAATTTTAAAAAATGTAAACAATTTAAAAAACCTGGAAAATTGGTGAGTGCATATGTATTCACCCCCTTTGCTTTGAAGCCCCTAAATGAGATCTGGTGCGACCAATTACCTTCAGAAGTCACATAATTAGTTAAATAAAGTCCACCTGTGTGCAATGTAAGTGTCACATGATCTGTCACATGATCTCAGTATATATACACCTGTTCTGAAAGGCTCCAGAGTCTGCAACACCACTAAGCAAGGGACACCACCAAGCAAGAGACACCATGAAGACCACAGAGCTCTCCAAACAGGTCAGGGACAAAGTTGTGGTGAAGTACAGATCGGGGTTGGGTTATAAAAAATATCTGAAACTTTGAACATCCCAAGGAGCACAATTTAAATACATGATTAAAAAAATGAAAAGAATATGGCACCACAACAAACCTGCCAAGAGTGGGCTGCCCACCAAAACTCACAGACCAGGCAAGGAGGGAATTAATCAGGCACCGAAGACACCAAAGATAACCCCGAAGGAGCTGCAAAGCTCTACAGCGGAGATTGGAGTATCTGTCCATAGGACCACTTTAAGCCGTACACCCCACAGAGCTAGGCTTTACGGAAGAGTGTCCAGAGAAAAGGAATTGCTTAAAGAAAAAAATAAGCAAACATGTTTGGGGTCGCCAAAAGGCATGTGGGAGACTCCCCAAACATATTAAAGAAGGTCAGATGAGACTAAAATTGAGCTTTTTGGACATAAAGGAAAACTCTATGTCTGGTGCAAATCCAACCTCTCATCACCCTGAGAATACCATCCCCACAGTGAAGCATGGTGGTGGCAGCATCATGCTGTGGGAATGGTTTTCATCGGCAGGGACTGGGAAACTGGTCAGAATTGAAGGAATGATGGATGGCGCTTAATACAGGGATATTCTTGAGGGAAGCCTGTTTCAGTTATCCAGAGATTTGAGACTGGGACGGAGGTTCACCTTCCTGCAGGACAATGACCCTAAGCATAGTGCTAAAGCAACAACGAGTGGTTTAAGGGGACACATTTAAATGTCTTGGAATGGTCTAGTCAAAGCCCAGACCTCAATCCAATTGAGAATCTGTGGTATGACTTAAAGATTGCTGTACACCAGCAGGAATCCATCCAACTTGAAGGAGCTGGAGGAGTTTATTCTTGAAGAATGGGCAAATCCCAGTGGCTAGATGTACCAAGCTTATAGTGACATATATCAAGAGACTTGCAGCTGTAATTGCTGCAAAAGGTGGCCCTACAAAGTATTGGCTTTTGGGGGGTGAATAGTTATGCACGCTCAAGTTTTCAGTTTTTTTGTCTTGTTTCTTATTTGTTTCACAATAAAACAAATTTTGCATCTTCAAAGTGGTAGGCTTGTTGTGTAAATCAAATGATACAAACCTCCCCAAAATCAATTTGAATTCCAGGTTGTAAGGCAACAACATAGGAAAAATGCCAAGGGAGGTGAATACTTTTGCAAGCCACTGCACCAAACAGAGAATATTGGAAAAAACGTTGTAACGGCAACGCTTATCGCAATGGCCATGGGAAGTTCCCACATGTATTTATTTACAATATATCCTCAATATAGTTGTCATGTACTTGATTTATCAGTGTGTTGGTATGTGAAATGCCACAGTAACACCAGTATTATTCATATTAACGTATTAGTATATTGCTGCACTGTTGGAGCTAGAAACACAAGCATTTTGTTGCACCTGCGATAGCATCTGCAAATCTGTGTATGCGACCAATAAACGATGACTTGATTTTCCTTTTTATTAGGTCACATGACATGTATCGCCAGGGAGATAAGGAATTTGTGTGAGTTGACATTTTCCTCTTATGATTTGTTCTAGGCTAAGACATTTGTTTAGTACAGTGAGAATGCCTGTTTGATTTTCCAACTGAATGCACACATTCATACATGCCCTCTTCAAATCAAATCAAATGTTATTGGTCACATGCACATATTTAGCAGATGTTATTGTCGTTGTTGAGAAATGCTTGTGTTCCTAGCTCGAACAGAGCAGTAATATCTAACAATTCACAACAATACACACAAATATAAAGTCAAATAACAGAGTTAGAAAATATATAAATATTAGGACGAGCAATGTCTAAGTGGCATTGACTATAATATAGTAGAAAAGAATACAGTATTTACATATGAAATTACTAAAGCAGTATATAAACATTATTAAAGTGACTAGTATTCCATTATTAAAGTGACCAGTGATTCCATGTCTATGTATATAGGGAAGCAGCCTCTAAGGTGCAGGGTTGAGTAACCGGGTCTGGGCTAATTGGGCCAAACGAAGCTGGGCCAATTGTGTGCCTCCCTATGGGACTCCCAATCACGGCTGGATGTGATACAGTCTGGATGGTAGCGTGGTGAACAGGCCGTGGCTCGGGTGGTGGATGTCCGTGATGATCTTTTTGGCCTTCCTGTGACATCGGGTGCAGTAGGTGTCCTGGAGGGCAGCAGTGTGCCCCCGGTGAAGCATTGGGCGGACCGCACCACCCTCTGGAGAGCCTTGCTGTTGCGGGCAGTGCATTTGCCGTACCAGGCGGTGATACAGCCCAAGAGGATGCTCTCAATTGTGCATCTGTAAAAGTTTGTGAGGGTCTTAGGGGCCAAAACAAATTTCTTCAGCCTCCTGAGGTTGAAGTGACAGTGTTGCGCTTTCTTCACAACACTGTCTGTGTGGGTGGAACATTTCAGATCATCTGTGATTTGGTTAGGGGCATGCTCTCTCTGCTGTTTCCTGAAGTCCACAATCAGCTCCTTCATTTTGTTATTTTCCTGGCACCCCTCCCCCAGGGTCCTCACCTCCTCTCTGTATCTCATCATTGTTGGTAATCAGGCTTACAACTGTTGTGTCGTCTTCAACTTGATGATTGAGTTGGAGGCATGCGTTGCCACGCAGTCCTGGGTGAACAGGGAGTACAGGAGGAGGCTGAGCACGCAACCTTGTGGGGCACCTGTGTTAAGGATCAGCGAAGTGGATGTGTTGTTTCCTACCTTCACCACCTGGGGGCGGCCCATCAGGAAGTACAGGACCCAGTTGCAAAGGGCGGGGTTCAGACCCAAGCTTAATGATGAGCTTGGAGGGTACTATTGTGTTGAAGGCTGAGCTATAGTCAATGAACAGCATTCTTACATAGGTATTCCTGTTGTCCAGATGTGATAGGGCAGCGTGCAGTGCGATGGCAATTGCATCGTCTGTGGATCTATTGGGGAGGTATGCAAATTGAAGTGGGTCTAGGGTGTCAGGTAAGATAGAGGTGATATTATCCTTGACTAGTCTCTCAAAGCACTTCAGGATGACTATGGGCGATAGTCACTCAGTTCATTTACCTTTGCTTTCTTAGGTACAGGAACAATGGTTGACATCTTGAAGCAAATGGGGACCAAAGACTGGGATAGGGAGAGATTGAATATGTCCGTAACCACTCCAGCAAGCTGGTCTGCGCCGGCAGCCTTGCGAGGCTTAACACGTATAAATGTCTTACTCACATCGGCCCCGGAGAACGAGAGCCCACAGTCCTTGGGAGCGGGCCGCATCGGTGGCATCCTCAAATCACATCAAAATCAAATCAAAATCAAATCAAATGAAATGTTATTTGTCACATACACATGGTTAGCAGATGTTAATGCGAGTGTAGCGAAATGCTTGTGCTTCTAGTTCCGACAATGCAGTAATAACCAACAAGTAATCTAACTAACAATTCCAAAACTACTGTCTTATACACAGTGTAAGGGGATAAAGAATATGTACATAAGGATATATGAATGAGTGATGGTACAGAGCAGCATAGGCAAGATACAGTAGATGGTATTGAGTACAGTATATACATATGAGATGAGTATGTAAACAAAGTGGCATAGTTAAAGTGGCTAGTGATACATGTATTACATAAGGATGCAGTCAATGATAGAGTACAGTATATACGTATGCATATGAGATGAATAATGTAGGGTAAGTAACATTATATAAGGTAGCATTGTTTAAAGTGGCTAGTGATATATTTACATCATTTCCCATTAATTCCCATTATTAAAGTGGCTGGAGTTGAGTCAGTGTCAGTGTCAGTGTGTTGGCAGCAGCCACTCAATGTTAGTGGTGGCTGTTTAACAGTCTGATGGCCTTGAGATAGAAGCTGTTTTTCAGTCTCTCGGTCCCAGCTTTGATGCACCTGTACTGACCTCGCCTTCTGGATGATAGCGGGGTGAACATGCAGTGGCTCGGGTGGTTGATGTCCTTGATGATCTTTATGGCCTTCCTGTAACATCGGGAGGTGTAGGTGTCCTGGAGGGCAGGTAGTTTGCCCCCGGTGATGCGTTGTGCAGACCTCACTACCCTCTGGAGAACCTTACGGTTGAGGGCGGAGCAGTTGCCGTACCAGGCGGTGATACAGCCCGCCAGGATGCTCTCGATTGTGCATCTGTAGAAGTTTGTGAGTGCTTTTGGTGACAAGCCGAATTTCTTCAGCCTCCTGAGGTTGAAGAGGCGCTGCTGCGCCTTCTTCACGATGCTGTCTGTGTGAGTGGACCAATTCAGTTTGTCTGTGATGTGTATGCCGAGGAACTTAAAACTTGCTACCCTCTCCACTACTGTTCCATCGATGTGGATAGGGGGGTGTTCCCTCTGCTGTTTCCTGAAGTCCACAATCATCTCCTTAGTTTTGTTGACGTTGAGTGTGAGGTTATTTTCCTGACACCACACTCCGAGGGCCCTCACCTCCTCCCTGTAGGCCGTCTCGTTGTTATTGGTAATCAAGCCTACCACTGTTGTGTCGTCCGCAAACTTGATGATTGAGTTGGAGGCGTGCGTGGCCACGCAGTCGTGGGTGAACAGGGAGTACAGGAGAGGGCTCAGAACGCACCCTTGTGGGGCCCCAGTGTTGAGGATCAGCGGGGAGGAGATGTTGTTGCCTACCCTCACCACCTGGGGGCGGCCCGTCAGGAAGTCCAGTACCCAGTTGCACAGGGCGGGGTCGAGACCCAGGGTCTCGAGCTTGATGACGAGCTTGGAGAGTACTATGGTGTTGAATGCCGAGCTGTAGTCGATGAACAGCATTCTCACATAGCTATTCCTCTTGTCCAGATGGGTTAGGGCAGTGTGCAGTGTGGTTGAGATTGCATCGTCTGTGGACCTATTTGTGCGGTAAGCAAATTGGAGTGGGTCTAGGGTGTCAGGTAGTGTGGAGGGCGAAGAAGGTGTTTAGCTTCTCCGGGTGCAAGTCGTCGGTGTCTGCGATGTGGCTGGTTTTCCCTTTGTAATCATGATTGTCTGTAGACCCTGCCACCCACGTCTCATGTCTGAGCCATTGAATTGTGACTGAACTGACGTTTTTCCTGTTTGATTGCCTTACGGAGGGAATAACTACACTGTTTGTATTCAACCATATTCCCAGTCACCGTGCCATAGTTAAGTCACCTGCCATCTATCCATGGTTTCTAATTTGGCTAGGTTTTAATAGTCACAGTGGGAATAACATCCTGTTACGCCCTGGCCATAGAGAGGCTTTTATTCTCTAATTTTGGTTAGGCCAGGGTGTGACTAGGGTGAGCATTCTATGTTCATTTTCTATGTTTTGGATTTCTTAGTTGTTTGGCCGGGTGTGGTTCTCAATCAAAGGCAGCTGTCTATTGTTGTCTCTGATTGAGAACCATACTTATGTAGCCTTTTCCCACCTGGGTTTTGTGCGAAGTTGTTATCTGTTTTTGTGTCTGCACCAAACAGAACTGTTTTGATTTCGTTCATTCTCTTTGTTTTTTTGTTATTCAGTGTTCAGTTCAAATAAAAAAGGATGAACACGTATCACGCTGCACCTTGTTCCTCACCTTCTTTCACCAACAGCCGCTACACATCCGCTATACACATCCAGTCACTGTGTCAGTGTATATGTCGATGTTATTCTCAGAAGCTACCCGGAACATATCCTAGTCAGCGTTATCAAAATAATCTTGAAGGTTGGATTCCGATTGGTCAGACCAGCGTTGAATAGACCATAGAACGGGTACTTCCTGTTTGAGTTTCTGCCTATAGGAAGGAATGAGCAAAATAGAGTCATGATCTGATTTGCCTATGGAAGGGCAGGGGAGGGCCATCCCGGAAGTTGGAGTAGCAGTGGTTGAGTGTTTTAGCAGCGTGAGTACTACAGTCAATGAGTTGATATAACTTCAGTAGTGTTTTCCTCCAATTTGATTTGTTAAAATCCCCAGCTACAATGCATGTGGGGGGTACGAACAAAGGATCCAATTCGGGAAAGTCGTATTCCTGGTCGTAATGCTTATTGTTGCTCTGATTCCAACTGTATTCCAACTGATTCCAACTGTATGTAATAACACAAAAACTTTGTGGGCTCATAATGTTAGAAGTAACATACAAAAAAACTAAATACTGCAAAGTAGTTTAGGAGGTAGATGCAGAGCTTTCATGTGTATCGGCGCCATCTTGAAGTGTGGTAAGAGCACTCCTTTGACCAGACCTAACCATAACCTGAGATTTACAGTACCTCAATGCACATCTCCCTCCCTTCTGAACACACCCAGTTACCAGTTCTGACGGTGTGTCTCTCTAAGTTAATTTGCCACCTTGTCCAAAGGCCCTCATGCCTCCGTCAGTGAGTCTATTTACTGCTCTTCCTCCTGACTGTCCTCAGATGCATTGAGCTTCTTATCTTGTGATGAAAGCTGCTATGAATGAACATCTCACAGGGGTCAGGTCACGTCGCCGTTGATAATGGTTACCCCTGCCGTGACCCCACTCTCCAAGTGTGTCTCAGGGGGAGTTGGTATATGGACAAAAAAACACATATATTTCCAATTCATACGTTTGTATAATACACACTTGTACATGTGTGAAATAGGACAAATACAGTGCTTTTGGAAAATATTCAGACCCCTTGACTTTCTCCACATTTTGTTACATTACAGCCTTATTCTAAAATTGATTTTAAAAAAAGGTTCCTCATCAATCTACACACAATAACCCATAATGACAAGGCAAAAACAGGTTTTTAGAAATGTTTGCAAATTGATTTTTTTTTTTAACGGAAATATCAGACCATTTACTCAGTAGTTTGTTGAAGCACCTTTGGCAGCGATCACAGCCGTGTGACTTCTTGGGTATGACGCTACAAGCTTGGTGCACATGTACAGGTATTTGGGGAGTTTCTCCCAATCATCTCTGCAGATCCCCTCAAGCTCTGTCAGGTTGATTGGGGAGTGTCGCTGCACAGATATTTTCAGGTCTCTCCTGAGATGTTCGATCGGGTTCAAGTACGGGATCTGGCTGGGCCACTCATGTACATTCAGAGACTTGTCCCAAAGCCAGTCCTGCATTGTCTTGGCTGTGTGCTTAGGGTTTTAGTCCTGATGGAAGGTGAACCTAAGCCCCAGTCTGAGAGTTCTGGAGCAGAATCTCTCTGGACTTTGCTCCAATCATCTTTCCCTCGATCCTGACTAGTCTCCCAGTTCCTGCCACTGAAAAACATCCCCACATCATGATGCTGCCACCCGCATGCTTTACCGTAGGGATGGTGCCAGGTTTCCTCCAGACGTGATGCTTGGCATTCAGGTCAAAGAGTTCAATCTTGGTTTCATCAGACCAGAGAATCTTGTTTCTCATGGTCTGAGAGTCATTCAGGTGCCTTATGGCAAACTCCAAGTAGGCTGTCATGTGCCTTTTACTGAGGAGTGGCTTCCGTCTGGCCACTCTGCCATAAGGCCTGATTGTTGGAGTGCTGCAGAGATGGTTGCCCTTCTGGAAGGTTATCCCATCTCCACAGAGGAACTCTGGAGCAGATTGACCATCGGATTGACCAAGGCCCTTCTACCCCGATTGTTCTGTTTGGCCAGGCGGCCAGCTCTAAGAAGAGTCTTGGTGGTTTATTAATTAACTTTTCATGTTCAAAGCTGTGCACTCTCCTCAAACGGCAGGGTAGCCTAGTGGTTAGAGTGTTGGTCTAGTAACCAAAAGGTTGCAAGTTCAAATCCCCAAGCTGACAAGGTACAAATCTGTCGTTCTGCCCCTGAACAGGCAGTTAACCCACTGTTCCTAGGCCGTCATTGAAAATAAGAATTTGTTCTTAACTGACTTGCCTAGTAAAATAAAGATAAAAACAATAGCATGGTATTCTTTCACTGTAATAGCTACTGTAGATTAAGGCTGTAATGTTGAAAATACTGTCTCAATACTTTCCTGAATGCACGGTATAAGCACTCACCAAATTGTTTATTTTTTTCCTTGACATGGTAAAATAACTCAAGCATAGATTGATAACTTTTTTCACATTTGAACAGTTACTAGAGACCATGAGTGACTTAGACAAACATAATGCCACTGATTGGCCAATAGGAGGCACTGTTATTAGCATTCTCTGTCACGTTCTGACCTTTATTTCCTTTGTTTTGTCATTATTTAGTATGGTCAGGGCATGAGTTGGGGTGGGCAGTCTATGTTTGTTTTTCTATGATTTTGGGATTTCTATGTTTTGGCCTAGTATGGTTCTCAATCAGAGTCAGGTGTCATTAGTTGTCTCTGATTGAGAATCATACTTAGGTATCCTGGGTTGCACTGTTTGTTGGTGGGTGATTGTCTATGTTAGTTGCTTGTGTCAGCACAGGTCTCATTTATAGCTTCACGGTCGTTATTGGTTTATTGTTTTTGTATTCAGTGTTCAGTACTTTCTTTAATTAAATATTCATCATGAATACATACCACGCCGCATTTTGGTCCTCCGATCCTTCTCGCCTCTCCTCTTCAGATGAAGAGGAGGAAGACCGTGACATTCTCACTCTTTAGGATAGGACCCTTTTTTTCAATTTTCACCTAAAATTATATACCCATATCTAACTGCCTGTAGGTCAGGCCCTGAAGCAAGGGATATGCATATTCTTGGTACCATTTGAAAGGAAACACTATGAAGTTTGTGGAAATGTGAAATGAATGTAAGAGAATATAACACAATAGATCTGGTAAAAGATGATACAAAGAAAAAACCAACCATTCTTTTGTATTTTTTTTGGTATCATCATCTTTGAAATGCAAGAGAAAGGCCATCATGTATTATTCCAGCCCAGCTGAAATTTTCAAAATGTTGTATCAAGACTGCCCAAATGTGCCTAATTTGTTTATTAATAACTTTTCATGTTCAAAACTGTGCACTCTCCTCAAACAATAGCATGGTATTATTTCACTGTAATAGCTACTGTAAATTGGACAGTGCAGCTAGATTAACAAGAATTTAAGCTTTCTGCCAATATCAAATATGTCTATGTCCTGGGAAATGTTTGTGTAACTTACAACCTCATGCTAATCGCATTAGCCTACATTAGCGAAACGTCCTGAAGATCCATCACCCCATTTGACCTAGAGACCTGTCTTTCCTCATGCTGAACAAATTTGCCTCAAGGCCATCAGGATAGATCTTGGACATTTTTTAAAACCTTTGAAAAGCTTCTTCTCATGAACTGTATGTCCAAAAGGGATTGGTTAAGAGATGGCTGAGTTATTGATACATCAGGAAATCAGATTTGAATGTGTCCATTTAAATCTTTCGTAAATCCACTCCACAACTATTTAGGCTCATCAAAGAGATTACCATGATGAACCATTTTAAGTTTGGCAAAGATATCTTAAAAAATAAGGAAACTATATTAAAAAGGAACTTTTTGGAGTATGTAACGCTAATGCTTAAAATAATCCGAAAATATCTTCTTCTGATGGACTAAAAGTCACACACTCTAAATTCCGTATTTAGACTCATCACAATAGTCCCTAAAGAGTTTGAGGTAATACGTTTGATGCATTCAAAGATGGTCAAACATACCAAAAGATGCATATTAGAATATACACTAATGTGTAAAAATATGCTACAAATACCTCTAAAATCTTCACCATCTTCACCACTGGTCACCAGACCAGTTGGTGGCACTTTAGATGTCATTGGCACCAGTGGCACCATAGGATACTATGGTGCAATATCTATTGATCTTGTGGACTTCGTTTCATGTAAATTATTATGCAGATGAACAATGTCAAATATCATACATCATATACTGTATGATAGAGTGCTAGAGTGCTTGCTTTGTTATCCTACTTATCTTGTGTCCTTTAAATCATCTTGTGCACCCTGTTCATTGCTGCTCGGTGCTATATTTATCAATATTATTATTACTACTACCTGGTGATACATAAGTACTGGCTATGCTTTCCACACAGGATGCAGGGCAGGCCACCTCACATGTCCTGTATGTTGTATCTGACTGGAACAGTTGGAATAGTTTGCTAATGTGGGCTAGTCCTCAAACAGCCAATGGTTTATCCTATGGGATGCCGTATGTGCACAGCCCAATGTTCGTTTTAAAGTTTATAGAAGACCTGCTGCATCGTGATTTTGTTTTTCCAACAAATTCCCAAATAAAACGTTCAACACATGTCTCAAACACTGTCCTCAGGTCAATAACATATACTGTGAACAAGTAGACAGGGGGCACACACATACACGCACGCACACGCACACACACACACACACGATAGTTCTGTTTCAAGTTCAAGTCCGTGATTAAGTTCAAGAACACGTTAGATTTTATTACAGCATCATCACCATTTCTCCGACAACAATTATGCAATGATGTCAATGGGAAATGTGCATGAAAATGTATAGTTCCGCGTGTTTTTCTCATGTGAGCCCTCAGAACTGTTGTGCAAATGCTTTGGAGGAGAGAGGCCACAGACCCTTTTTTCCTCTGTAAAATTTGACCTTATAAGCCAATCTGTTTCAACAGTGACATGTTTTACAGTCAGCTTTTACAATTTGCAATTGTCCCCCAGAGGCTATGGAGGTGGATAAAAGAAACTCCATCGTCGGGGGAGGAACAAAGTTATCCTTCAAAAGATTTGACCAACAGAAAATAAGACACTCATGTCTTCTGAAGCACTAGTAGATCTTTCATTTCTCTCTGAAGATGTGTACACTTTTTTTTCCCCCAGAGCACATCGATGAGTGACAGTGCATCATGTTTGAAGCCATAAACTCTAACCCTATAACATTCAACCCTATAAGCCCTTTGAGAAAAAAATGTAAACGTTATGTTCCAATGTTCCAATTTGCTCCAAATCCTGTGGTAATATGGACATGAAATTGTGCAAGGTGGAGCAGGGACAGTTGTTTCTCTTCAATGCCTGTTAGAGTGTTGAGCCCAGGCAGCAGTTTGGAAAGGATAAAAAAACACCTTGATACAGCTAAAAATCAAATCAAATTTTATTTGTCACATACACATGGTTAGCAGATGTTAATGCGAGTGTAGCGAAATGCTTGTGCTTCTAGTTCCGACAATGTGTTAATAACCAACAAGTAATCTAGCTCACAATTCCAAAACTACTACCTTATAGACACAAGTGTAAGGGGATAAAGAATATGTACATAAAGATATATAAATGAGTGATGGTACAGAACGGCATAGGCAAGATACAGTAGATGGTATTGAGTGCAGTATATACATATGAGATGAGTATGTAAACAAAGTGGCATAGTTAAAGTGGCTAGTGATACATGTATTACATAAAGATGCAGTAGATGATATAGAGTATAGTATATACATATACATATGAGATGAATAATGTAGGGTATGTAAACATTATATTAGGTAGCATTGTTTAAAGTGGCTAGTGATACATTTGACATCATTTCCCATCAATTCCCATTATTAAAGTGGCTGGAGTTGAGTCAGTGTGTTGGCAGCAGCCACTCAATGTTAGTGGTGGCTGTTTACAGTCTGATGGCCTTGAGATAGATGACTGGAAATGACTTTTTTTCGTAGCAGGTTTGGAGAACTTAAGAGGCATTTTAGGAGAATTAACATAGCAGGTTATGATAATTAGGTTAAGGTTAGGAAAAGGGTTTGGGTTAGAGTTAGCGAAAATGCTCTCCTAACCTGCTATGGAAAAGTCACTTCCAGTCATAGATGTTTCTAAGTGCTGTGTTTTTAGGAAGTCCCATTTGGAAAGACAATTTTTCCTGGTCAGGTCACATGGAAACAGGTTATTTTCCCGCTGGGTTCACCCATACGGAAATGTATGCACGTATGTATGCACGTATGTATGCACGTACTACTGAAAGTCACTTTGGATAAAAGCATCTGCTAAATGGGATAATCATGATTCATTTATCATTTTAACTGTACCATTGAGGAAGTTTGATACAGAGCAGAGATGCTGTGCTGCAGGCATGTGTATGCAGGTTCATATGGGTCCAGAAGTGGGGGTTAATACACCCTTGATGTCCTCTCCTCTCCCAAGTGCTGTCCTCGTTTGTCCCCTGCATTGGAACAGTTGGAACAGCACCACGTGGAGTAGAGGGCAGAGCGGGTAGCGAGCTGTATCTGTGGGAAGGGAACATGCACACACAAACCCAACCTCAACCCTGACCTTTCACAGAGGGGGGAGTGGGTTACTTACCAGGTTTTCTCCTCACAGGCAATGCAAGGTGAACAACCTCTGCTACTTCAACACATGCACCACACACACCAACTCTGCCCACAGATCTTGTATTTATTTACCTTCTTGTGAATGATTGACAGGTGTCATCCTCACATCATCAAAGCTGCCAGAGGTCAGGGAGTCACTACATGTCATACTAGTGTAGAAATGTATAGAGAAGCAATGGTTTACAGGACTGCTGTATGGTGAGCTGTATGGTGAGTCAGTCATCATGTCCTCTTAATGATATAGCTGATTATCCAATATGGCGGTGGCCAAGAAATGTGCAACCCAGCTATGACAGCCTCCTAGAGTCTACTGTGGGAGACGAAACAGGGACAGAATGTGATGAACAACACAGAGATATCTAGAATAACAGAGGAAAGTATTAAACACATAAGAAAATATATGTTTAAAGGGTTAAGCAACTTTTGGCTTGGCTCAATAGGGTGTGTATAAATCTATTTAACATATGGTTTATATATATTACACTTCCTCTACCTCTCCCCTCCTGTATGTGTGCAGATCCAGATTCATGCTCTTTGATCTGTGAGTACCTCTCCCCTCCTGTATGTACACTGCTCAAAAAAATAAAGGGAACACTTAAACAACACAGTGTAAGTCCAAGTCAATCACACTTGCTGCTGGGTTGTTGCCCTCCTACGGCCTCCTCCACGTCTCCTGATGTACTGGCCTGTCTCCTCGTAGCGCCTCCATGCTCTGGACACTACGCTGACAGACACAGCAAACCTTCTTGCCACAGCTCGCATTGATGTGCCATCCTGGATGAGCTGCACTACCTGAGCCACCTGTGTGGGTTGTAGACTCCGTCTCATGCTACCGCTAGAGTGAAAGCACTGCCAGCATTCAAAAGTGACCAAAACATCAGCCAGGAAGCATAGGAACTGAGAAGTGGTCTGTGGTTATCACCTGCAGAACCACTCCTTTATTGGGGGTGTCTTGCTAATTGCCTATAATTTCCACCTGTTGTCTATTCCATTTGCACAACAGCATGTGAAATTTATTGTCAATCAGTGTTGCTTCCTAAGTGGACAGTTTGATTTCACAGAAGTGTGATTGACTTGGAGTTACATTGTGTTCCCTTTATTTTTTTGAGCAGTGTATACATGTATGTGTGCAGATCCAGATTCATGCTCTCTGATCTGTGAGTAGCTGACCTATAAGCTGAACCCTCAACCATAGTGCATCTCTCTCTCTCTCTCTCTCTCTCTCTCTCTCTCTCTCTCTCTCTCTCTCTCTCTCTCTCTCTCTCTCTCTCTCTCTCTCTCTCTCTCTCTCTCTCTCTCTCTCTCTCTCTCTCTCTCTCTCTCTCTCTCTCTCTCACTCTCTCTCTCGAGTGGGAAGGACTAACATCATCAAGTCTGCCGTGGCATGAGACCCACTTGGCTCATGATCCACTCTGTCTTTGCTCAGCTCCCTCTCTTTTTTCCACTGTTATCTTTCTCTGAAACTCTTCAAACAGACACCAGGTACATGATATGAAGCCCTACTGATTTACCTGCCTTGATATGGGTCTGATATGGTTGTCTGTACATCTAGCTCTCTTTTCATTGGCCCCATACGCTCAGCCCAGACTAGCATCTGTTAAACATTTATCATGTCTGTCATGTGGAACCCTGCTAGCTGAGTGAACATACAGCTATATAAACTATGGGAAACTAAAAACAACATCTTGTCCTCTGCAGAGCCATGGTCTCCCAATCAAGCAGACAACTGTTTCTTCTCCTCCCCATCCCTCTCTCCTGACTGTCATTCTCTCAGTGCCATCTGAGGTAACAGGCCGGGGCCGTCGGAGCTGCAGATTTACTCAGCAGCACACGTCACCACCGGGGAAGCGCAGAACGCCCAAAATAGCACTGGGTGAATGGGGACCTAAGTGCTGCTTACCAAGGACTGATTCTGACAACAAAATTGAGCTTTTCAAACCGGATGTGAACAAGTGTCTGTCTCCACCCAGCCCCCTCAAATTATCTCATATTTTCTATGGTGATGTTAGACAGCCTGCTACTGCACTGCAGAGGGAGGAGATGAGAGCTGGTGTTTGGAAACAACTCTGAGCATATTTATTTCTCAGTTTACAGAAATGGCACACGTTGATTAAGAATGTTGGCAAAGTCATGCCAGTTGGGGTTGATATAAAGCCTCACTCTGGGGGGAGTATTCAATATTGGCTTAGTGAAAGAAATCTCAACCTAGGGCCAGTACGCTGACTAGGCTGAGCTGTTTCATGTGCTCAGCTTGTCCGTCAAAGATCTCAGTGGCATTTTCTTATCTCTTTCTTCTTTTGGCCTAACGTGATCTGAGAGGAGGCATTCATAATGACCTATCTTACCATCTAAATGACATTCACGGATCTTGGATGAGTTTGTGTATCTGTATATAAGCAAAGTGAGCTGACAGTCTTGTGGCACACAGGCAACCAGTGTTCAAAGCCAGCCTGTTCAAGCAGCCACACAACACATAGACAGGCTGTGGCTGGAATGTTGTGGAGGGCATAATATTGAGCATGGTTACATGCACATAATAATGTGATTATTGTGGATAGTCAAGTTAATATTATTGTTTGTTTAAAATGTTTACATGCTTTGCAAGAAGAATGATTTCCCTAATAATCCTGTTTACATGGACACATCTACTAGCTACTGATGGGACTTTTTATAAATGCAGAAAATCACCAATCAAAATAAACCTTCTACAAGTGACTTCTTTTTTTGAGTATTGACATAAAAGTGTGTATGTGAAAACTATTTACAAGGTGCATACTTTCAGTGTTTCTGAACTCACTTCTCTCATGGATAAGAGGGAAGCTACCCGGTGCTGGTACATGTGCAGATCAAATACACCACTGGAACGCTGATTAAGCTGTTTACACGTCATAATATTTAGAAACATTGCTCAGAAAACCAGGTGTTTTAATCGCCGTATGCTTACTTCGATTATGACCTGACGCCGATTAAGATAAACAGAGTCAGGTGTTTCCATGACTAATGCCAATACTCGGCCTACTGCCATTATCAGTTTAATATTAAATCATTAGTGTGCATGTAAACGTACTCACTGACTGTCCACATGCAGACCAGACATGTAATCTCCAGTATTCATTGTTCAACCCTCTTCAATCAGTCCAATCCACAATGAGCAGCTGACGTAGTTGTAAGAAAGGTCTGTGTAGCTGCACCAAGCACCACAATGGCCTCTGATTAGGCCACTCTTCTATTCTGATGTGGCTTCATGCCTTTGGCCTTAGCAACAGGGAATGCAAGTAGAGACTTGAACATGAACACATTTTCAATAGGTTACAAATGAATAAATCTATCCCTGTCCAAAAGTAGTGTGGTGCGTTGTTAGCCAGCTTGTAACTTAGCTCAGTGAGATCTGTAGAAGCCTGCGTAATTGCACGCCGTTTTCGTTGCATAAGGGGAAAAGACATGCAGGGTTTAATTATGAGCAGAGAACAAAGGAAACATTCAGGGTTTTTCGTGTTTCACAATACACAGTCTGTAATACCTAGAATTTCATCAACTATGTCTTTGTTAGAGAGCCCAGTTTCCAGGAGAAGCCCTTATACCCAAATGTTCACAGATCTTTATGATGATTGGCGTCTAGTTGGTTGTTAGTACAAATTAGCGACGCCCCCCTGTGGTTTAATGTATAGCCCATTACACTGGCGGTACAGGCCTCTCTGGGGCTGTCCTCAGATGACCTCCATTCACCTATTCTGTTTGTTTATTCATCCCATCATCCTTCCATCCCTCTTCTTTCATATTACTGACAGTTAAGGTCAGGACTGGATAGAGGCTTCTCACGCTTTGACCTGAAGCCACATTACTACGATTATTCTAGGACTGTCCTTCAAGTTCAAAGCGCTCAGTGATGTGTGAGTTGTTTGTGTGTTTGCACGTGTGCATACATGTCTTTGTGTGTGCATGTGATCATGTTTACTCAGCATGTTTGTGGGAAATAAACAAGTCGAGAACCTTGATTTCAAAGGTTATCCCTCTCCACATCAGTTCTGGATAATGTGATTTTATTAGATTATTTTACTAAACAATAGATATATCATCTCCCTGAAAGTTGCTAGAATTAAATGCTGCAGGATTTGAGGCATTGTTTGTGAATATTAAGCAATAGTGTTGGTGGTTGGCTCAGTTCCATATGTGGCCAGTAGAGAGAGGTAGTGCACCGCAGCAGAATATGCCCAGGAATCTGAGGTACTCAGTAGCAATCACCAACTGAGACAATTCTATTGTAATCTAATGTTAGCCAACCTAAATATCAGCCTCAAGCCCCGAGCTTCTACACTCTCCTATAGACATCAGACAAACATGTGTTCAACCCTGGTTCATCTTTACCACCTGGTTAAATGTCTTGTTGGAGTTTCACAAAGTCAAATGGCCCTTGGAAATATTTGGTTCACGCCTGATATGGGACTAATCACTCATGGGGGGGTAGTGTGAGGAGGGTGATGTTGTGTGTGTGTGTGAGAGAGAGAGAGGGAGAGAGAGAGAGAGATAGAGAGCGAGAGAGAGAGAGACAGAAAGAGAGACAGAGAGAGAGACAGAGAGAGAGACGTGTGTGCTATGGTAAAGGACCAGATCAGTCAAATGTAATGGGGAGACGTCTGTTCTGCATCAGCTCAGAACTACCCCACTGGAGTGATGAACCTCAGAACTACCCCACTGGAGTGATGAACCTCAGTACTGCCCCACTACCCACTAGAGTGATGAACCTCAGAACTGCTCCAGTTGAGTGATGAACCTCAGAACTGCCCCACTGGAGTGATGAACCTCAGAACTTCCCCACTGGAGTGATGAACCTCAGAACTGCCCCACTGGAGTGATGAACCTCAGATCTGCCCCAGTTGAGTGATGAACATCAGAACTGCCCCACTGGAGTGATGAACCTCAGAACTGCCCCACTGGAGTAATGAACCTCAGAACTGCCCCACTGGAGTGATGAACCTCAGAACTGCCCCACTGGAGTGATGAATCTCAGAACTGCCCCAGTTGAGGGATGAACCTAAGAACTGCCCCACTGGAGTGATGAACCTCAGAACTGCCCCACTGGAGTAATGAACCCCAGAACTGCCCCACTGGAGTGATGAACCTCAGAACTGCCCCATTGGAGTGATGAACCTCAGAACTGCCCCACTGGAGTGATGAATCTCAGAACTGCCCCACTGGAGTGATGAACCTCAGAACTTCCCCACTGGAGTGATGAACCTCAGAACTGCCCCACTGGAGTGATGAACCTCAGAACTGCCCCACTGGAGTGATGAACCTCAGAACTGCCCCACTGGAGTGATGAACCTCCGAACTGCCCCACTGGAGTGATGAACCTCAGAACTGCCCCACTGGAGTGATGAACCTCAGAACTGCCCCACTGGAGTGACGAACCTCAGAACTGCCCCAGTTGAGGGATGAACCTAAGAACTGCCCCACTGGAGTGATGAACCTCAGAACTGCCCCACTGGAGTAATGAACCCCAGAACTGCCCCACTGGAGTGATGAATCTCAGAACTGCCCCACTGGAGTGATGAACCTCAGAACTGCCCCACTGGAGTGATGAACCTCAGAACTGCCCCACTGGAGTGATGAACCTCAGAACTGCCCCACTGGAGTGATGGACCTCAGAACTGCCCCACTGGAGGGATGAACCTCAGAACTGCCCCACTGGAGTGATGAACCTCAGAACTGCCCCAGTTGAGTGATGAACCTCAGAACTGCCCCACTGGAGTGATGAACCTCAGAACTGCCCCACTACCCACTGGAGTGATGAACCTCAGAACTGCCCCACTGGAGTGATGAACCTCAGAACTGCCCCACTGGAGTGATGAATCTCAGAACTGCCCCACTGGAGTGATGAACCTCAGAACTGCCCCACTGGAGTGATGAACCTCAGAACCGCCCCACTGGAGTGATGAACCTCAGAACTGCCCCACTGGAGTAATGAACCTCAGAACTGCCCCACTACCCACTGGAGTGATGAACCTCAGAACTGCCCCACTGGAGTAATGAAACTCAGAACTGCCCCACTGGAGTGATGAACCTCAAAACTGCCCCACTGGAGTGATGAATCTCAGAACTGCCCCACTGGAGTGATGAACCTCAGAACTTCCCCACTGGAGTGATGAACCTCAGAACTGCCCCACTGGAGTGATGAACCTCAGAACTGCCCCAGTTGAGTGATGAACCTCAGAACTGCCCCACTGGAGTGATGAACCTCAGAACTGCCCCACTACCCACTGGAGTGATGAACCTCAGAACTGCCCCACTGGAGTAATGAACCTCAGAACTGCCCCACTGGAGTGATGAACCTCAGATATGCCCCACTGGAGTGATGAACCTCAGAACTGCCCCACTGGAGTGATGAACCTCAGAACTTCCCCACTGGAGTGATGAACCTCAGAACTGCCCCACTGGAGTAATGAACCTCAGAACTGCCCCACTGGAGTGATGAACCTCAGAACTGCCCCACTGGAGTGATGAACCTCAGAACTGCCCCACTGGAGTGATGAACCTCAGAACTGCCCCACTGGAGTGATGAACCTCAGAACTGCCCCACTGGAGTGATGAACCTCAGAACTGCCCCACTGGAGTGATGAACCTCAGAACTGCCCCAGTTGAGGGATGAACCTAAGAACTGCCCCACTGGAGTGATGAACCTCAGAACTGCCCCACTGGAGTAATGAACCCCAGAACTGCCCCACTGGAGTGATGGACCTCAGAACTGCCCCACTGGAGTGATGGACCTCAGAACTGCCCCACTGGAGGGATGAACCTCAGAACTGCCCCACTGGAGTGATAAACCTCAGAACTGCCCTAGTTGAGTGATGAACATCAGAACTGCCCCACTGGAGTGATGAACCTCAGAACTGCCCCACTGGAGTAATGAACCTCAGAACTGCCCCACTACCCACTGGAGTGATGAACCTCAGAACTGCCCCACTGGAGTGATGAACCTCAGAACTGCCCCACTGGAATGATGAACCTCAATACTGCCCCACTGGAGTAATGCACCTCAGAACTGCCCCTCTACCCACTGGAGTTACAAACCTCAGAACTGCCCCAGTTGAGTGATGAACCTCAGAACTGCCCCACTGGAGTGATGAACCTCAGAACTGCCCCACTGGAGTGATGAACCTCAGAACTGCCCCACTGGAATGATGAACCTCAATACTGCCCCACTGGAGTAATGCACCTCAGAACTGCCCCTCTACCCACTGGAGTTACAAACCTCAGAACTGCCCCAGTTGAGTGATGAACCTCAGAACTGCCCCACTGGAGTGATGAACCTCAGAACCCCCCACTGGAGTGATGAACCTCAGAACTGCCCCACTGGAGTAATGAACCTCAGAACTGCCCCACTACCCACTGGAGTGATGAACCTCAGAACTGCCCCACTGGAGTAATGAACCTCAGAACTGCCCCACTGGAGTGATGAACCTCAAAACTGCCCCACTGGAGTGATGAACCTCAGAACTGCCCCACTGGAGTGATGAACCTCAGAACTGCCCCACTGGAGTGATGAACCTCAGAACTGCCCCAGTTGGAGTGATGAACCTCAGAACTGCCCCACTGGAGTGATGAACCTCAGAACTGCCCCACTACCCACTGGAGTGATGAACCTCAGAACTGCCCCACTGGAGTAATGAACCTCAGAACTGCCCCACTGGAGTGATGAACCTCAGAACTGCCCCACTGGAGTGATGAATCTCAGAACTGCCCCACTGGAGTGATGAACCTCAGAACTTCCCCACTGGAGTGATGAACCTCAGAACTGCCCCACTGGAGTGATGAACCTCAGAACTGCCCCACTGGAGTGATGAACCTCAGAACTGCCCCTCTGGAGTGAGGAACCTCCGAACTGACCCACTGGAGTGATGAACCTCAGAACTGCCCCACTGGAGTGATGAACCTCAGAACTGCCCCACTGGAGTGATGAACCTCAGAACTGCCCCAGTTGAGGGATGAACCTAAGAACTGCCCCACTGGAGTGATGAACCTCAGAACTGCCCCACTGGAGTGATGAACCCCAGAACTGCCCCACTGGAGTGATGAACCTCAGAACTGCCCCACTGGAGTGATGAACCTCAGAACTGCCCCACTGGAGTGATGAACCTCCGAACTGCCCAACTGGAGTGATGAACCTCAGAACTGCCCCACTGGAGTGATGAACCTCAGAACTGCCCCACTGGAGTGACGAACCTCAGAACTGCCCCAGTTGAGGGATGAACCTCAGAACTGCCCCACTGGAATGATGAACCTCAGAACTGCCCCACTGGAGTGATGAACCTCAGAACTGCCCCACTGGAGTGATGGACCTCAGAACTGCCCCACTGGAGTAATGAACCCCAGAACTGCCCCACTGGAGTGATGCATCTCAGAACTGCCCCACTGGAGTGATGAACCTCAGAACTGCCCCACTGGAGTGATGAACCTCAGAACTGCCCCACTGGAGTGATGGACCTCAGAACTGCCCCACTGGAGTGATGACCTCAGAACTGCCCCACTGGAGGGATGAACCTCAGAACTGCCCCACTGGAGTGATGAACCTCAGAACTGCCCCACTGGAGTGATGAACCTCAGAACTGCCCCACTACCCACTGGAGTGATGAACCTCAGAACTGCCCCACTGGAGTAATGAACCTCAGAACTGCCCCACTGGAGTGATGAACCTCAA
Source organism: Oncorhynchus tshawytscha (assembly GCF_018296145.1). Lineage (NCBI taxonomy): Eukaryota > Metazoa > Chordata > Actinopteri > Salmoniformes > Salmonidae > Oncorhynchus > Oncorhynchus tshawytscha. Next base: position 30,474,636 of record NC_056446.1, read on the forward strand.
AACTGCCCCACTGGAATGATGAACCTCAGAACTGCCCCACTGAGTAATGCACCTCAGAACTGCCCCACCCACTGGAGTGATGAACCTCAGAACTGCCCCAGTTGAGTGATGAACCTCAGAACTGCCCCACTGGAGTGATGAACCTCAGAACTGCCCCAGTGAGTGATGAACCTCAGAACTGCCCCACTGGAGTGATGAACCTCAGAACTGCCCCACTGGAGTGATGAACCTCAGAACTGCCCCACTGGAGTGATGAACCTCAGAACTGCCCCACTGGAGTGATGAACCTCAGAACTGCCCCACTGGAGTGATGAACCTCAGAACTGCCCCACTGGAGTGATGAACCTCAGAACTGCCCCCACTGGAGTGATGAACCTCAGAACTGCCCCACTGGAGTAATGAACCTCAGAACTGCCCCACTGGAGTGATGAACCTCAGAACTGCCCCACTGGAGTAATGAACCTCAGAACTGCCCCACTGGAGTGATGAACCTCAGAACTGCCCCACTGGAGTGATGAACCTCAGAACTGCCCCACTGGAGTGATGAACCTCAGAACTGCCCCACTGGAGTGATGAACCTCAGAACTGCCCCACTGGAGTGATGAACCTCAGAACTGCCCCACTGGAGTGATGAACCTCAGAACTGCCCCACTGGAGTGATGAACCTCAGAACTTCCCCACTGGAGTGATGAACCTCAGAACTGCCCCACTGGAGTGATGAACCTCAGAACTGCCCCACTGGAGTGATGAACCTCAGAACTGCCCCACTGGAGTGAGGAACCTCACTGGGAGTGATGAACCTCAGAACTGCCCCACTGGAGTGATGAACCTCAGAACTGCCCCACTGGAGTGATGAACCTCAGAACTGCCCCACTGGGGATGAACCTCAGAACTGCCCCACTGGAGTGATGAACCTCAGAACTGCCCCACTGGAGTGATGAACCCCAGAACTGCCCCACTGGAGTGATGAACCTCAGAACTGCCCCACTGGAGTGATGAACCTCAGAACTGCCCCACTGGAGTGATGAACCTCCGAACTGCCCAACTGGAGTGATGAACCTCAGAACTGCCCCACTGGAGTGATGAACCTCAGAACTGCCCCACTGGAGTGACGAACCTCAGAACTGCCCCAGTTGAGGGATGAACCTAAGAACTGCCCCACTGGAGTGATGAACCTCAGAACTGCCCCACTGGAGTAATGAACCCCAGAACTGCCCCACTGGAGTGATGGACCTCAGAACTGCCCCACTGGAGTGATGGACCTCAGAACTGCCCCACTGGAGGGATGAACCTCAGAACTGCCCCACTGGAGTGATAAACCTCAGAACTGCCCTAGTTGAGTGATGAACATCAGAACTGCCCCACTGGAGTGATGAACCTCAGAACTGCCCCACTGGAGTAATGAACCTCAGAACTGCCCCACTGGAGTGATGAACCTCAGAACTGCCCCACTGGAGTGATGAACCTCAGAACTGCCCCACTGGAATGATGAACCTCAATACTGCCCCACTGGAGTAATGCACCTCAGAACTGCCCCTCTACCCACTGGAGCTACAAACCTCAGAACTGCCCCAGTTGAGTGATGAACCTCAGAACTGCCCCACTGGAGTGATGAACCTCAGAACTGCCCCACTGGAGTGATGAACCTCAGAACTGCCCCACTGGAGTGATGAACCTCAGAACTGCCCCACTGGAGTAATGAACCTCAGAACTGCCCCTACCCACTGGAGTGATGAACCTCAGAACTGCCCCACTGGAGTAATGAAACTCAGAACTGCCCCACTGGAGTGATGAACCTCAAAACTGCCCCACTGGAGTGATGAACCTCAGAACTGCCCCACTGGAGTGATGAACCTCAGAACTGCCCCACTGGAGTGATGAACCTCAGAACTGCCCCACTGGAGTGATGAACCTCAGAACTGCCCCAGTGAGTGATGAACCTCAGAACTGCCCCACTGGAGTGATGAACCTCAGAACTGCCCCACTGGAGTGATGAACCTCAGAACTGCCCCACTGGAGTAATGAACCTCAGAACTGCCCCACTGGAGTGATGAACCTCAGAACTGCCCCACTGGAGTGATGAATCTCAGAACTGCCCCACTGGAGTGATGAACCTCAGAACTTCCCCACTGGAGTGATGAACCTCAGAACTGCCCCACTGGAGTGATGAACCTCAGAACTGCCCCACTGGAGTGATGAACCTCAGAACTGCCCCACTGGAGTGATGAACCTCCGAGAACTGCCCCACTGGAGTGATGAACCTCAGAACTGCCCCACTGGAGTGATGAACCTCAGAACTGCCCCAGTTGGAGGGATGAACCTCAGAACTGCCCCACTGGAGTGATGAACCTCAGAACTGCCCCACTGGAGTAATGAACCCCAGAACTGCCCCACTGGAGTGATGAACCTCAGAACTGCCCCACTGGAGTGATGAACCTCAGAACTGCCCCACTGGAGTGATGAACCTCAGAACTGCCCCACTGGAGTGATGAACCTCAGAACTGCCCCACCCACTGGAGTGATGAACCTCAGAACTGCCCCACTGGAATAATGAACCTCAGAACTGCCCCACTGGAGTGATGAACCTCAGAACTGCCCCACTGGAGTGATGAACCTCAGAACTGCCCCACTGGAGTGATGAACCTCAGAACTGCCCCACTGGAGTGATGAACCTCAGAACTGCCCCACTGGAGTGATGAACCTCAGAACTGCCCCACTGGAGTGATGAACCTCAGAACTGCCCCACTGGAGTGATGAACCTCCAGAACTGCCCCACTGGAGTGATGAACCTCAGAACTGCCCCACTGGAGTGATGAACCTCAGAACTGCCCCACTGGAGTGATGAACCTCAGAACTGCCCCAGTTGAGGGATGAACCTAAGAACTGCCCCACTGGAGTGATGAACCTCAGAACTGCCCCACTGGAGTAATGAACCCCAGAACTGCCCCACTGGAGTGATGAACCTCAGAACTGCCCCACTGGAGTGATGAACCTCAGAACTGCCCCACTGGAGTGATGAACCTCAGAACTGCCCCACTGGAGTGATGAACCTCAGAACTGCCCCACTGGAGTGATGAACCTCAGAACTGCCCCACTGGAGTGATGAACCTCAGAACTGCCCCACTGGAGGGATGAACCTCAGAACTGCCCCACTGGAGTGATGAACCTCAGAACTGCCCCACTGGAGTGATGAACCTCAGAACTGCCCCACTGGAGTGATGAACCTCAGAACTGCCCCACTGGAGTGATGAACCTCAGAACTGCCCCACTGAATGAACCTCAGAACTGCCCCACTGGAGTGATGAACCTCAGAACTGCCCCAGTGGAGTGATGAACCTCAGAACTGCCCCACTGGAGTGATGAACCTCAGAACTGCCCCACCCACTGGAGTGATGAACCTCAGAACTGCCCCACTGGAGTGAATGAACCTCAGAACTGCCCCACTGGAGTGATGAACCTCAGAACTGCCCCACTGGAGTGATGAACCTCAGAACTGCCCCACTGGAGTGATGAACCTCAGAACTTCCCCACTGGAGTGATGAACCTCAGAACTGCCCCACTGGAGTGATGAACCTCAGAACTGCCCCACTGGAGTGATGAACCTCAGAACTGCCCCACTGGAGTGATGAACCTCAGAACTGCCCCACTGGAGTGATGAACCTCAGAACTGCCCCACTGGAGTGATGAACCTCAGAACTGCCCCACTGGAGTGATGAACCTCAGAACTGCCCCTGAGGGATGAACCTACTGCCCCACTGGAGTGATGAACCTCAGAACTGCCCCACTGGAGTGATGAACCTCAGAACTGCCCCACTGGAGTGATGAACCTCAGAACTGCCCCACTGGAGTGATGAACCTCAGAACTGCCCCACTGGAGTGATGAACCTCAGAACTGCCCCACTGGAGTGATGAACCTCAGAACTGAACCCCACTGGAGTGATGAACCTCAGAACTGCCCCACTGGAGTGATGAACCTCAGAACTGCCCCACTGGAGTGATGAACCTCAGAACTGCCCCACTGGAGTGATGAACCTCAGAACTGCCCCACTGGAGTGATGAACCTCAGAACTGCCCCACTGGAGTGATGAACCTCAGAACTGCCCCTCTGGAGTGAGGAACCTCAGAACTGCCCCACTGGACCCAGAACTGCCCCACTGGAGTGATGAACCTCAGAACTGCCCCACTGGAGTGATGAACCTCAGAACTGCCCCACTGGAGTGATGAACCTCAGAACTGCCCCACTGGAGTGAGGGATGAACCTCAAGAACTGCCCCACTGGAGTGATGAACCTCAGAACTGCCCCACTGGAGTGATGAACCTCAGAACTGCCCCACTGGAGTGATGAACCTCAGAACTGCCCCACTGGAGTGATGAACCTCAGAACTGCCCCACTGGAGTGATGAACCTCCACTGGAGTGATGAACCTCAGAACTGCCCCACTGGAGTGATGAACCTCAGAACTGCCCCACTGGAGTGATGAACCTCAGAACTGCCCCAGTTGAGGGATGAACCTCAGAACTGCCCCACTGGAGTGATGAACCTCAGAACTGCCCACTGGAGTGATGAACCTCAGAACTGCCCCACTGGAGTGATGGACCTCAGAACTGCCCCACTGGAGTGATGAACCCCAGAACTGCCCCACTGGAGTGATGAACCTCAGAACTGCCCCACTGGAGTGATCAACCTCAGAACTGCCCCAGTTGAGGGATGAACCTCAGAACTGCCCCACTGGAATGATGAACCTCAGAACTGCCCCACTGGAGTGATGAACCTCAGAACTGCCCCACTGGAGTGATGAACCTCAGAACTGCCCCACTGGAGTGATGAACCCCAGAACTGCCCCCACTGGAGTGATGATCTCAGAACTGCCCCACTGGAGTGATGAACCTCAGAACTGCCCCACTGGAGTGATGAACCTCAGAACTGCCCCACTGGAGTGATGAACCTCAGAACTGCCCCACTGGAGTGATGAACCTCAGAACTGCCCCACTGGAGTGATGAACCTCAGAACTGCCCCACTGGAGTGATGAACCTCAGAACTGCCCCACTAACCTCAGAACCCACTGGAGTGATGAACCTCAGAACTGCCCCACTGGAGTGATGAACCTCAGAACTGCCCCACTGGAGTGATGAACCTCAAAACTGCCCCACTGGAATGATGAACCTCAGAACTGCCCCACTGGAGTGATGAACCTCAGAACTGCCCCTCTACCCACTGGAGTGATGAACCTCAGAACTGCCCCAGTTGAGTGATGAACCTCAGAACTGCCCCACTGGAGTGATGAACCTCAGAACTGCCCCAGTTGGAGTGATGAACCTCAGAACTGCCCCACTGGAGTGATGAACCTCAGAACTGCCCCACTACCCACTGGAGTGATGAACCTCAGAACTGCCCCACTGGAGTGATGAACCTCAGAACTGCCCCACTGGAGTGATGAACCTCAGAACTGCCCCACTGGAGTGAATGAACCTCAGAACTGCCCCACTGGAGTGATGAACCTCAGAACTGCCCCACTGGAGTGATGAACCTCAGAACTGCCCCACTGGAGTGATGAACCTCAGAACTGCCCCACTGGAGTGATGAACCTCAGAACTGCCCCACTGGAGTGATGAACCTCAGAACTGCCCCACTGGAGTGATGAACCTCAGAACTGCCCCACTGGAGTGATGAACCTCAGAACTGCCCCACTGGAGTGATGAACCTCAGAACTGCCCCACTGGAGTGATGAACCTCAGAACTGCCCCACTGGAGTGATGAACCTCAGAACTGCCCCACTGGAGTGATGAACCTCAGAACTGCCCCACTGGAGTGATGAACCTCAGAACTGCCCCACTGGAGTGATGAACCTCAGAACTGCCCCACTGGAGTGATGAACCTCAGAACTGCCCCACTGGAGTGATGAACCTCAGAACTGCCCCACTGGAGTGATGAACCTCAGAACTGCCCCACTGGAGTGATGAACCTCAGAACTGCCCCACTGGAGTGATGAACCTCAGAACTGCCCCACTGGAGTGATGAACCTCAGAACTGCCCCACTGGAGTGATGAACCTCAGAACTGCCCCACTGGAGTGATGAACCTCAGAACTGCCCCACTGGAGTGATGAACCTCAGAACTGCCCCACTGGAGTGATGAACCTCAGAACTGCCCCACTGGAGTGATGAACCTCAGAACTGCCCACTGGAGTGATGAACCTCAGAACTGCCCCCTCACTGGAGTGATGAACCTCAGAACTGCCCCACTGGAGTGATGAACCTCAGAACTGCCCCAGTTGAGGGATGAACCTAAGAACTGCCCCACTGGAGTGATGAACCTCAGAACTGCCCCACTGGAGTAATGAACCCCAGAACTGCCCCACTGGAGTGATGGACCTCAGAACTGCCCCACTGGAGTGATGGACCTCAGAACTGCCCCACTGGAGCGATGAACCTCAGAACTGCCCCACTGGAGTGATAAACCTCAGAACTGCCCTAGTTGAGTGATGAACATCAGAACTGCCCCACTGGAGTGATGAACCTCAGAACTGCCCCACTGGAGTAATGAACCTCAGAACTGCCCCACTACCCACTGGAGTGATGAACCTCAGAACTGCCCCACTGGAGTGATGAACCTCAGAACTGCCCCACTGGAATGATGAACCTCAATACTGCCCCACTGGAGTAATGCACCTCAGAACTGCCCCTCTACCCACTGGAGCTACAAACCTCAGAACTGCCCCAGTTGGAGTGATGAACCTCAGAACTGCCCCACTGGAGTGATGAACCTCAGAACTGCCCCACTGGAGTGATGAACCTCAGAACTCCCCACTGGAGTGATGAACCTCAGAACTGCCCCACTGGAGTAATGAACCTCAGAACTGCCCCACTACCCACTGGAGTGATGAACCTCAGAACTGCCCCACTGGAGTAATGAAACCTCAGAACTGCCCCACTGGAGTGATGAACCTCAAAACTGCCCCACTGGAGTGATGAATCTCAGAACTGCCCCACTGGAGTGATGAACCTCAGAACTTCCCCACTGGAGTGATGAACCTCAGAACTGCCCCACTGGAGTGATGAACCTCAGAACTGCCCCACTGGAGTGATGAACCTCAGAACTGCCCCACTGGAGTGATGAACCTCAGAACTGCCCCACTGGAGTGATGAACCTCAGAACTGCCCCACTGGAGTGATGAACCTCAGAACTGCCCCACTGGAGTGATGAACCTCAGAACTGCCCCACTGGAGTGATGAACCTCAGAACTGCCCCACTGGAGTGATGAACCTCAGAACTGCCCCACTGGAGAGTGGAGTGATGAACCTCAGAACTGCCCCACTGGTGAGTAACTGAACCTCAGAACTGCCCCACTGGAGTGATGAACCTCAGAACTGCCCCACTGGAGTGATGAACCTCAGAACTGCCCCACTGGAGTGATGAACCTCAGAACTGCCCCACTGGAGTGATGAACCTCAGAACTGCCCCACTGGAGTGATGAACCTCAGAACTGCCCCACTGGAGTGATGAACCTCCGAACTGCCCCACTGGAGTGATGAACCTCAGAACTGCCCCACTGGAGTGATGAACCTCAGAACTGCCCCACTGGAGTGATGAACCTCAGAACTGCCCCAGTTGAGTGATGAACCTAAGAACTGCCCCACTGGAGTGATGAACCTCAGAACTGCCCCACTGGAGTAATGAACCCCAGAACTGCCCCACTGGAGTGATGAACCTCAGAACTGCCCCACTGGAGTGATGAACCTCAGAACTGCCCCACTGGAGTGATGAACCTCAGAACTGCCCCAGTTGAGGGATGAACCTAAGAACTGCCCCACTGGAGTGATGAACCTCAGAACTGCCCCACTGGAGTAATGAACCCCAGAACTGCCCCACTGGAGTGATGGACCTCAGAACTGCCCCACTGGAGTGATGGACCTCAGAACTGCCCCACTGGAGGGATGAACCTCAGAACTGCCCCACTGGAGGGATGAACCTCAGAACTGCCCTAGTTGAGTGATGAACATCAGAACTGCCCCACTGGAGTGATAAACCTCAGAACTGCCCCACTGGAGTAATGAACCTCAGAACTGCCCCACTGGAATGATGAACCTCAATACTGCCCCACTGGAGTAATGCACCTCAGAACTGCCCCACTGGAATGATGAACCTCAATACTGCCCCAGTTGAGTGATGAACCTCAGAACTGCCCCACTGGAGTGATGAACCTCAGAACTGCCCCACTACCCACTGGAGTGATGAACCTCAGAACTGCCCCACTGGAGTAATGAACCTCAGAACTGCCCCACTGGAGTGATGAACCTCAGAACTGCCCCACTGGAGTGATGAATCTCAGAACTGCCCCACTGGAGTGATGAACCTCAGAACTTCCCCACTGGAGTGATGAACCTCAGAACTGCCCCACTGGAGTGATGAACCTCAGAACTGCCCCACTGGAGTGATGAACCTCAGAACTGCCCCACTGGAGTGAGGAACCTCCGAACTGACCCACTGGAGTGATGAACCTCAGAACTGCCCCACTGGAGTGATGAACCTCAGAACTGCCCCACTGGAGTGACCTCAACCTCAGAACTGCCCCAGTTGAGGGATGAACCTAAGAACTGCCCCACTGGAGTGATGAACCTCAGAACTGCCCCACTGGAGTAATGAACCTCAGAACTGCCCCACTGGAGTGACGAACCTCAGAACTGCCCCAGTTGAGGGATGAACCTAAGAACTGCCCCACTGGAGTGATGAACCTCAGAACTGCCTCACTGGAGTGATGAACCTCAGAACTGCCCCACTGGAGTGATGAACCTCAGAACTGCCCCACTGGAGTGATGAACCTCCGAACTGCCCCACTGGAGTGATGAACCTCAGAACTGCCCCACTACCCACTGGAGTGATGAACCTCAGAACTGCCCCACTGGAGTAATGAACCTCAGAACTGCCCCACTGGAGTGATGAACCTCAGAACTGCCCCACTGGAGTGATGGTTCTCAGAACTGCCCCACTGGAGTGATGAACCTCAGAACTTCCCCACTGGAGTGATGAACCTCAGAACTGCCCCACTGGAGTGATGAACCTCAGAACTGCCCCACTGGAGTGATGAACCTCAGAACTGCCCCACTGGAGTAATGAACCCCAGAACTGCCCCACTGGAGTGATGAACCTCAGAACTGCCCCACTGGAGTGATGAACCTCAGAACTGCCCCACTGGAGTGATGAACCTCCGAACTGCCCAACTGGAGTGATGAACCTCAGAACTGCCCCAGTTGAGGGATGAACCTAAGAACTGCCCCACTGGAGTGATGAACCTCAGAACTGCCCCACTGGAGTAATGAACCCCAGAACTGCCCCACTTGAGTGATGAACCTCAGAACTGCCCCACTGGAGTGATGAACCTCAGAACTGCCCCACTGGAGTGATGAACCTCCGAACTGCCCAACTGGAGTGATGAACCTCAGAACTGCCCCACTGGAGTGATGAACCTCAGAACTGCCCCACTGGAGTGACGAACCTCAGAACTGCCCCAGTTGAGGGATGAACCTCAGAACTGCCCCACTGGAATGATGAACCTCAGAACTGCCCCACTGGAGTGATGAACCTCAGAACTGCCCCACTGGAGTGATGGACCTCAGAACTGCCCCACTGGAGTAATGAACCCCAGAACTGCCCCACTGGAGTGATGCATCTCAGAACTGCCCCACTGGAGTGATGAACCTCAGAACTGCCCCACTGGAGTGATGAACCTCAGAACTGCCCCACTGGAGTGATGGAACCTCAGAACTGCCCCACTGGAGTGATGAACCTCAGAACTGCCCCACTGGAGGGATGAACCTCAGAACTGCCCCACTGGAGTGATGAACCTCAGAACTGCCCCAGTTGAGTGATGAACCTCAGAACTGCCCCACTGGAGTGATGAACCTCAGAACTGCCCCACTACCCACTGGAGTGATGAACCTCAGAACTGCCCCACTGGAGTAATGAACCTCAGAACTGCCCCACTGGAGTGATGAACCTCAAAACTGCCCCACTGGAATGATGAACCTCAGAACTGCCCCACTGCCCCACTGGACTGCCCCACTGGAGTAATGCACCTCAGAACTGCCCCTCTACCCACTGGAGTGATGAACCTCAGAACTGCCCCAGTGAGTGATGAACCTCAGAACTGCCCCACTGGAGTGATGAACCTCAGAACTGCCCCAGTGGAGTGATGAACCTCAGAACTGCCCCACTGGAGTGATGAACCTCAGAACTGCCCCACTACCCACTGGAGTGATGAACCTCAGAACTGCCCCACTGGAGTGATGAACCTCAGAACTGCCCCACTGGAGTGATGAATCTCAGAACTGCCCCACTGGAGTGATGAACCTCAGAACTGCCCCACTGGAGTGATGAACCTCAGAACCGCCCCACTGGAGTGATGAACCTCAGAACTGCCCCACTGGAGTAATGAACCTCAGAACTGCCCCACTACCCACTGGAGTGATGAACCTCAGAACTGCCCCACTGGAGTAATGAAACTCAGAACTGCACCACTGGAGTGATGAACCTCAAAACTGCCCCACTGGAGTGATGAATCTCAAAACTGCCCCACTGGAGTGATGAACCTCAGAACTTCCCCACTGGAGTGATGAACCTCAGAACTGCCCCACTGGAGTGATGAACCTCAGAACTGCCCCAGTTGAGTGATGAACCTCAGAACTGCCCCACTGGAGTGATGAACCTCAGAACTGCCCCACTGGAGTGATGAACCTCAGAACTGCCCCACTGGAGTGATGAACCTCAGAACTGCCCCACTGGAGTGAGGAACCTCAGAACTGCCCACTGGAGTGATGAACCTCAGAACTGCCCCACTGGAGTGATGAACCTCAGAACTGCCCCACTGGAGTGATGAACCTCAGAACTGCCCCAGTGAGGGATGAACCTCAGAACTGCCCCACTGGAGTGATGAACCTCAGAACTGCCCCACTGGAGTGATGAACCTCAGAACTGCCCCACTGGAGTGATGAACCTCAGAACTGCCCCACTGGAGTGATGAACCAGAACTGCCCCACTGGAGTGATGAACCTCAGAACTGCCCCACTGGAGTGATGAACCTCAGAACTGCCCCACTGGAGTGATGAACCTCAGAACTGCCCCACTGGAGTGATGAACCTCAGAACTGCCCCACTGGAGTGATGAACCTCAGAACTGCCCCACTGGAGTGATGAACCTCAGAACTGCCCCACTGGAGTGATGAACCTCAGAACTGCCCCACTGGAGTGATCAGAACTGCCCCAGTCCTAGAACTGCCCCACTGGAGTGATGAACCTCAGAACTGCCCCACTGGAGTGATGAACCTCAGAACTGCCCCACTGGAGTGATGAACCTCAGAACTGCCCCACTGGAGTGATGAACCTCAGAACTGCCCCACTGGAGTGATGAACCTCAGAACTGCCCCACTGGAGTGATGAACCTCAGAACTGCCCCACTGGAGTGATGAACCTCAGAACTGCCCCACTGGAATGAACCTCAGAACTGCCCCACTGGAGTGATGAACCTCAGAACTGCCCCACTGGAGTGATGAACCTCAGAACTGCCCCACTGGAGTGATGAACCTCAGAACTGCCCCACTGGAGTGATGAACCTCAGAACTGCCCCACTGGAGTGATGAACCTCAGAACTGCCCCAGAGTGATGAACCTCAGAACTGCCCCACTGGAGTGATGAACCTCAGAACTGCCCCACTGGAGTGATGAACCTCAGAACTGCCCCACTGGAGTGATGAACCTCAGAACTGCCCCACTGGAGTGATGAACCTCAGAACTGCCCCACTGGAGTGATGAACCTCAGAACTGCCCCACTGGAGTGATGAACCTCAGAACTGCCCCACTGGAGTGATGAACCTCAGAACTGCCCCACTGGAGAACCTGACTGGAGTGAACCTCAGAACTGCCCCACTGGAGTGATGAACCTCAGAACTGCCCCACTGGAGTGATGAACCTCAGAACTGCCCCACTGGAGTGATGAACCTCAGAACTGCCCCACTGGAGTGATGAACCTCAGAACTGCCCCAGTTGAGTGATGAACCTCAGAACTGCCCCACTGGAGTGATGAACCTCAGAACTGCCCCACTGGACCCACTGGAGTGATGAACCTCAGAACTGCCCCACTGGAGTGATGAACCTCAGAACTGCCCCACTGGAGTGATGAACCTCAGAACTGCCCCACTGGAACCTCAGAACTGCCCCACTGTGATGAACCTCAGAACTGCCCCACTGGAGTGATGAACCTCAGAACTGCCCCACTGGAGTGATGAACCTCAGAACTGCCCCACTGGAGTGATGAACCTCAGAACTGCCCCACTGGAGTGATGAACCTCAGAACTGCCCCACTGGAGTGATGAACCTCAGAACTGGGAGTGATGAACCTCAGAACTGCCCCTGGAGTGATGAACCTCAGAACTGCCCCACTGGAGTGATGAACCTCAGAACTGCCCCACTGGAGTGATGAACCTCAGAACTGCCCCAGTTGAGGGATGAACCTCAGAACTGCCCCACTGGAGTGATGAACCTCAGAACTGCCCCACTGGAGTGATGAACCTCAGAACTGCCCCACTGGAGTGATGAACCTCAGAACTGCCCCAGTTGAGGGATGAACCTAAGAACTGCCCCACTGGAGTGATGAACCTCAGAACTGCCCCACTGGAGTGATGAACCTCAGAACTGCCCCACTGGAGTGATGAACCTCAGAACTGCCCCACTGGAGTGATGAACCTCAGAACTGCCCCACTGGAGTGATGAACCTCAGAACTGCCCCACTGGGAGTGATGAACCTCAGAACTGCCCCACTGGAGTGATGAACCTCAGAACTGCCCCACTGGAGGGATGAACCTCAGAACTGCCCCACTGGAGTGATGAACCTCAGAACTGCCCCACTGGAGTAATGAACCCCAGAACTGCCCCACTGGAGTGATGGACCTCAGAACTGCCCCACTGGAGTGATGAACCTCAGAACTGCCCCACTGGAGGGATGAACCTCAGAACTGCCCCACTGGAGGGATGAACCTCAGAACTGCCCCACTGGAGTGATGAACCTCAGAACTGCCCCACTGGAGTGATGAACCTCAGAACTGCCCCACTGGAGTAATGAACCTCAGAACTGCCCCACTGGAATGATGAACCTCAATAACTGCCCCACTGGAGTAATGAACCTCAGAACTGCCCCACTGGAATGATGAACCTCAATACTGCCCCAGTTGAGTGATGAACCTCAGAACTGCCCCACTGGAGTGATGAACCTCAGAACTGCCCCACTACCCACTGGAGTGATGAACCTCAGAACTGCCCCACTGGAGTAATGAACCTCAGAACTGCCCCACTGGAGTGATGAACCTCAGAACTGCCCCACTGGAGTGATGAATCTCAGAACTGCCCCACTGGAGTGATGAACCTCAGAACTTCCCCACTGGAGTGATGAACCTCAGAACTGCCCCACTGGAGTGATGAACCTCAGAACTGCCCCACTGGAGTGATGAACCTCAGAACTGCCCCTCTGGAGTGAGGAACCTCCGAACTGACCCACTGGAGTGATGAACCTCAGAACTGCCCCACTGGAGTGATGAACCTCAGAACTGCCCCACTGGAGTGACGAACCTCAGAACTGCCCCAGTTGAGGGATGAACCTAAGAACTGCCCCACTGGAGTGATGAACCTCAGAACTGCCCCACTGGAGTAATGAACCTCAGAACTGCCCCACTGGAGTGATGAACCTCAGAACTGCCCCAGTTGAGGGATGAACCTAAGAACTGCCCCACTGGAGTGATGAACCTCAGAACTGCCTCACTGGAGTGATGAACCTCAGAACTGCCCCACTGGAGTGATGAACCTCAGAACTGCCCCACTGGAGTGATGAACCTCCGAACTGCCCCACTGGAGTGATGAACCTCAGAACTGCCCCACTACCCACTGGAGTGATGAACCTCAGAACTGCCCCACTGGAGTAATGAACCTCAGAACTGCCCCACTGGAGTGATGAACCTCAGAACTGCCCCACTGGAGTGATGGTTCTCAGAACTGCCCCACTGGAGTGATGAACCTCAGAACTTCCCCACTTGGAGTGATGAACCTCAGAACTGCCCCACTGGAGTGATGAACCTCAGAACTGCCCCACTGGAGTGATGAACCTCAGAACTGCCCCACTGGAGTAATGAACCCCAGAACTGCCCCACTTGAGTGATGAACCTCAGAACTGCCCCACTGGAGTGATGAACCTCAGAACTGCCCCACTGGAGTGATGAACCTCCGAACTGCCCAACTGGAGTGATGAACCTCAGAACTGCCCCAGTTGAGGGATGAACCTAAGAACTGCCCCACTGGAGTGATGAACCTCAGAACTGCCCCACTGGAGTAATGAACCCCAGAACTGCCCCACTTGAGTGATGAACCTCAGAACTGCCCCACTGGAGTGATGAACCTCAGAACTGCCCCACTGGAGTGATGAACCTCCGAACTGCCCAACTGGAGTGATGAACCTCAGAACTGCCCCACTGGAGTGATGAACCTCAGAACTGCCCCACTGGAGTGACGAACCTCAGAACTGCCCCAGTTGAGGGATGAACCTCAGAACTGCCCCACTGGAATGATGAACCTCAGAACTGCCCCACTGGAGTGATGAACCTCAGAACTGCCCCACTGGAGTGATGGACCTCAGAACTGCCCCACTGGAGTAATGAACCCCAGAACTGCCCCACTGGAGTGATGCATCTCAGAACTGCCCCACTGGAGTGATGAACCTCAGAACTGCCCCACTGGAGTGATGAACCTCAGAACTGCCCCACTGGAGTGATGGACCTCAGAACTGCCCCACTGGAGTGATGGACCTCAGAACTGCCCCACTGGAGGGATGAACCTCAGAACTGCCCCACTGGAGTGATGAACCTCAGAACTGCCCCAGTTGAGTGATGAACCTCAGAACTGCCCCACTGGAGTGATGAACCTCAGAACTGCCCCACTACCCACTGGAGTGATGAACCTCAGAACTGCCCCACTGGAGTAATGAAACTCAGAACTGCCCCACTGGAGTGATGAACCTCAAAACTGCCCCACTGGAATGATGAACCTCAGAACTGCCCCACTCGAGTAATGCACCTCAGAACTGCCCCTCTACCCACTGGAGTGATGAACCTCAGAACTGCCCCAGTTGAGTGATGAACCTCAGAACTGCCCCACTGGAGTGATGAACCTCAGAACTGCCCCAGTTGAGTGATGAACCTCAGAACTGCCCCACTGGAGTGATGAACCTCAGAACTGCCCCACTACCCACTGGAGTGATGAACCTCAGAACTGCCCCACTGGAGTGATGAACCTCAGAACTGCCCCACTGGAGTGATGAATCTCAGAACTGCCCCACTGGAGTGATGAACCTCAGAACTGCCCCACTGGAGTGATGAACCTCAGAACCGCCCCACTGGAGTGATGAACCTCAGAACTGCCCCACTGGAGTAATGAACCTCAGAACTGCCCCACTACCCACTGGAGTGATGAACCTCAGAACTGCCCCACTGGAGTAATGAAACTCAGAACTGCACCACTGGAGTGATGAACCTCAAAACTGCCCCACTGGAGTGATGAATCTCAAACTGCCCCACTGGAGTGATGAACCTCAGAACTTCCCCACTGGAGTGATGAACCTCAGAACTGCCCCACTGGAGTGATGAACCTCAGAACTGCCCCAGTTGGAGTGATGAACCTCAGAACTGCCCCACTGGAGTGATGAACCTCAGAACTGCCCCACTGGAGTGATGAACCTCAGAACTGCCCCACTGGAGTGATGAACCTCAGAACTGCCCCTCTGGAGTGAGGAACCTCCGAACTGACCCACTGGAGTGATGAACCTCAGAACTGCCCCACTGGAGTGATGAACCTCAGAACTGCCCCACTGGAGTGATGAACCTCAGAACTGCCCCACTGGAGGGATGAACCTAAGAACTGCCCCACTGGAGTGATGAACCTCAGAACTGCCCCACTGGAGTGATGAACCTCAGAACTGCCCCACTGGAGTGATGAACCTCCGAACTGCCCAACTGGAGTGATGAACCTCAGAACTGCCCCACTGGAGTGATGAACCTCAGAACTGCCCCACTGGAGTGACGAACCTCAGAACTGCCCCAGTTGAGGGATGAACCTAAGAACTGCCCCACTGGAGTGATGAACCTCAGAACTGCCCCACTGGAGTAATGAACCCCAGAACTGCCCCACTGGAGTGATGGACCTCAGAACTGCCCCACTGGAGTGATGGACCTCAGAACTGCCCCACTGGAGGGATGAACCTCAGAACTGCCCCACTGGAGTGATAAACCTCAGAACTGCCCCAGTTGAGTGATGAACATCAGAACTGCCCCACTGGAGTGATGAACCTCAGAACTGCCCCACTGGAGTAATGAACCTCAGAACTGCCCCACTACCCACTGGAGTGATGAACCTCAGAACTGCCCCACTGGAGTGATGAACCTCAGAACTGCCCCACTGGAATGATGAACCTCAATACTGCCCCACTGGAGTAATGCACCTCAGAACTGCCCCTCTACCCACTGGAGCTACAAACCTCAGAACTGCCCCAGTTGAGTGATGAACCTCAGAACTGCCCCACTGGAGTGATGAACCTCAGAACTGCCCCACTGGAGTGATGAACCTCAGAACCGCCCCACTGGAGTGATGAACCTCAGAACTGCCCCACTGGAGTAATGAACCTCAGAACTGCCCCACTACCCACTGGAGTGATGAACCTCAGAACTGCCCCACTGGAGTAATGAAACTCAGAACTGCCCCACTGGAGTGATGAACCTCAAAACTGCCCCACTGGAGTGATGAATCTCAGAACTGCCCCACTGGAGTGATGAACCTCAGAACTTCCCCACTGGAGTGATGAACCTCAGAACTGCCCCACTGGAGTGATGAACCTCAGAACTGCCCCAGTTGAGTGATGAACCTCAGAACTGCCCCACTGGAGTGATGAACCTCAGAACTGCCCCACTGGAGTGATGAACCTCAGAACTGCCCCACTGGAGTGATGAACCTCCGAACTGCCCCACTGGAGTGATGAACCTCAGAACTGCCCCACTGGAGTGATGAACCTCAGAACTGCCCCACTGGAGTGATGAACCTCAGAACTGCCCCACTACCCACTGGAGTGATGAACCTCAGAACTGCCCCACTGGAGTAATGAACCTCAGAACTGCCCCACTGGAGTGATGAACCTCAGAACTGCCCCACTGGAGTGATGAATCTCAGAACTGCCCCACTGGAGTGATGAACCTCAGAACTTCCCCACTGGAGTGATGAACCTCAGAACTGCCCCACTGGAGTGATGAACCTCAGAACTGCCCCACTGGAGTGATGAACCTCAGAACTGCCCCTCTGGAGTGAGGAACCTCCGAACTGACCCACTGGAGTGATGAACCTCAGAACTGCCCCACTGGAGTGATGAACCTCAGAACTGCCCCACTGGAGTGACGAACCTCAGAACTGCCCCAGTTGAGGGATGAACCTAAGAACTGCCCCACTGGAGTGATGAACCTCAGAACTGCCCCACTGGAGTAATGAACCCCAGAACTGCCCCACTGGAGTGATGAACCTCAGAACTGCCCCACTGGAGTGATGAACCTCAGAACTGCCCCACTGGAGTGATGAACCTCCGAACTGCCCAACTGGAGTGATGAACCTCAGAACTGCCCCACTGGAGTGATGAACCTCAGAACTGCCCCACTGGAGTGACGAGCCTCAGAACTGCCCCAGTTGAGGGATGAACCTAAGAACTGCCCCACTGGAGTGATGAACCTCAGAACTGCCCCACTGGAGTAATGAACCCCAGAACTGCCCCACTGGAGTGATGAACCTCAGAACTGCCCCACTGGAGTGATGAACCTCAGAACTGCCCCACTGGAGTGATGAACCTCCGAACTGCCCCACTGGAGTGATGATCCTCAGAACTGCCCCACTGGAGTGATGAACCTCAGAACTGCCCCACTGGAGTGACGAACCTCAGAACTGCCCCAGTTGAGGGATGAACCTCAGAACTGCCCCACTGGAATGATGAACCTCAGAACTGCCCCACTGGAGTGATGAACCTCAGAACTGCCCCACTGGAGTGATGGACCTCAGAACTGCCCCACTGGAGTGATGAACCTCCCAACTGCCCCAGTTGAGGGATGAACCTCAGAACTGCCCCACTGGAATGATGAACCTCAGAACTGACCCAGTTGAGTGATGAACCTCAGAACTTCCCCACTGGAGTGATGAACCTCAGAATTGCCCCACTGGAGTGATGAACCTCAGAACTGCCCCACTGGAGTGATGAACCTCAGAACTGCCCCACTGGAGTGATGAACCTCCGAACTGCCCCACTGGAGTGATGAACCTCAGAACTGCCCCACTGGAGTGACGAACCTCAGAACTGCCCCAGTTGAGGGATGAACCTCAGAACTGCCCCACTGGAATGATGAACCTCAGAACTGCCCCACTGGAGTGATGAACCTCAGAACTGCCCCACTGGAGTGATGGACCTCAGAACTGCCCCACTGGAGTGATGAACCTCCCAACTGCCCCAGTTGAGGGATGAACCTCAGAACTGCCCCACTGGAGTGATGAACCTCCGAACTGCCCCAGTTGAGGGATGAACCTCAGAACTGGCCCCAGTCGACTGATGAACCTCAGAACTGCCCCAGTCGACTGATGAACCTCAGAACTGCCCCAGTCGACTGATGAACCTCAGAACTGCCCCAGTCGACTGATGAACCTCAGAACTGCCCCAGTCGACAGTTAGCCTCGATGTTAGAGCGTTGGGCTAGTAACTGAGAATCCTGGAGCAGATAAAGATAATGTCGCTGTGCAAGTAGACCTGGCCATGACCTCACTTCTCTGCGGGGGAGTTGGGATATGTAAAAAAGCATTTCCATTACACTCTTGTGTAACAGGACAAACATAGAGGGGCTGGCTGACAACTTCACGAAAACAATGTGAGATTCGGGATGGCCAGATTGCTAGCAAGAATAACAAGAAACACCTCGTTTTTGTTGCTAAACAACCAACCTGTCTATAAGCAACCCCCAAAATTATTTATTATTAACTTTTGATGTCTCTTCTTTCCACTAGATGTCCATAGAGTTCTATTCTGAAACCATGGCTGGGTTAAACTGCAGTTGAAACCTTCAGGATACATAACACTGTTATAACAGTTATGACAGCTGATATCCCGCATGTCATCAATGAGCTGCAAAGCACACAATGCTTTGCAGACGTTTGATTAAATGCTAAATAAAACAAATACAATTGATTCAAAAGGGACACTTGTTCAGCTTGCTAGTATGCTGTGCTGTGTTCAATTCTGCAATTGACAGAGTAAGTGAGCACATCCACTCTTCAGTGGCTACATTCACCAGACCATTTATTTGGTGCATTTCATACACATTCTGCCCAAAGTCAAAAGTACAAAAGTACAAGTTTCAGAATAAATTACTCAAATAAATAACACACACACGTGACCAACACCCCCTTGAATGGCTTTAGAAGATAGAAGCCATTGCAATGCCTCAAAGGCAACCATATTTTTAGATCAGCAGCCATCACTCACCTCATAGCAGTATCCCACTAAAGAGGCATCATTGTAACAATATTCCATGAAGAAGGAGTACATTATTTATGTCACACACACAGAGAGACAGAGAGACAGAGAGAGAGATCTATGGTTACAGCATGGTCCATGAACAGAAACTATTCATCACAGGATACCTGAGTAATACACAGAATACAACCCTCAAAATCAACACAGAGATGAGTCATACTACTGACAGTACTATCATATTGCTCCTAGGAAGTGGCATGAGTTCTTTGTTTATAGGTGTTTATAAAGTCTTTGTTTATAAAGTTGTAGGTGAGGCTTACTGTCAGCTTGCAAAGTAGGCTGAACCTCGGCAGCAAGAGACAAAGGACACAGAGGCCAAGATTTTGCCACTGTTAGGTTATGAGCTGTAAGTAGTATGAACGATCACATTTTGGCTGGCACAAAATACTATAACTGCCCTTATATTTTTTCAAAAACAATTACTCTGAGTTTCTACTTTTCACACACTCTCTGTCCAGTCCCTGTAGTCATATCACTCTCTCACTAGTCCCTGTAGCCATACCCCTCTCTCTCTCCAGTCCCTATTGTCATACCACTATCTCACTAGTCCCTGTAGTCATACCACTCTCTCTCCAGTCCTTATTGTCATACCACTCTCACTAGTCCCTGTAGTCATACCACTCTCTCTCCAGTCCTTATTGTCATACCACTCTCTCACTAGTCCCTGTAGTCATACCACTCTCTCTCACTAGTCCCTATTATCATTCCACTCTCTCCAGTCCCTATTGTCATACCACTCTCTCACCAGTCCCTGTAGTCATACCACTCTCTCTCCAGTCCCTATTGTCATACCACTCTCTCACTAGTCCCTGTAGTCATACCACTCTCTCACTAGTCCCTGTAGTCATACCACTCTCTCACTAGTCCCTGTAGTCATACCACTCTCTCACTAGTCCCTGTAGTCATACCACTCTCTCACTAGTCCCTGTAGTCATACCACTCTCTCACTAGTCCCTGTAGTCATACCACTCTCTCATTAGTCCCTGTAGTCATACCACTCTCTCACTAGTCCCTGTAGTCATACCACTCTCTCACTAGTCCCTGTAGTCATACCACTCTCTCACTAGTCCCTGTAGTCATACCACTCTCTCTCCAGTCCCTATAGTCATACCACTCTCTCACTAGTCCCTGTAGTCATACCACTCTCTCACTAGTCCCTGTAGTCATACCACTCTCTCACTAGTCCCTGTAGTCATACCACTCTCTCTCCAGTCCCTGTAGTCATACCACTCTCTCTCCAGTCCCTGTAGTCATACCACTCTCTCTCCAGTCCCTGTAGTCATACCATCATTACTGCTCCTGCAGTCATTTTAGCCTCAATCAACAATCCCTTTTAAAATTGTACACTTTGCAGCGCATTGATAAAATGCTCAATTATCGCAAATAAAATTGATTCAAGTAGAGAAGTGCCTACAAAACAGACACATACAGTTCAGCTTGCTAGATGCCATCTTGCCTAATCTTATCTTTCTCTGCTTTGATGAAAATCATTTACATTTACGTCATTTTGCAGACACTCTTATCCAGAGTGACATACATTTTCCATTCCCCCCTTGGGAATCGAACCCACAACCCTGGCGTTGCAAGATCCATGCTCTACCAACTAAGCTACAAGGGAGGAGAGGCAGGAGTTGCAAAGACCAGTGGTGGAAAAACTGCTGTCCTTCAGGGTCACAGCCAAGCTATTTGTCATCTCTTCCTGGTACTCTCCCTGATATTGATCATTCCTCAGTACTTATTAACCATTATAAACTGGGTGGTTCGAGCCCTGAATGCTGATTGGCTGACAGCCGTGGTATATCAGACTGTATTCCACAGGTAAGACAAAACATTTATTTGAACTGCTCTAATTATGTTGGTAACCAGGTTATAATAGCAATAAGGCACCTTGGGGTCTTGTGATTTATGACCAATATACCACGGCTAAGGGCTGTGTCCAGACACTCTGCGTTGTGTCATGCTTAAGAGCAACCCTTAGCCGTAGTATATTGGCCATATACCACACCTCCTCAGGCCTTATTGCTTAAGTGTCCAACACACCTGGCTTCCCAGATGAAGGGGCAAGAATGAAAGTCAGTAGACACTGAGGCCTGAGGGGTATACTCTTTGAGTCCTTAGCCCAGAAAAGCAAGCCCAGAAAAGCATGTGCATATCATCTAACCAAGTGTTCACTAACCTTTTCTGGGTCAAGATCACTTCCGGAGTCGCTCAGATTTTTTTTTACATGACTGAAAAAAACATAATCCTATGCAACATTAAGATATTGAAAACAGTACTGTAGCAATGAGGTTTGTGCAGTAGGCTATAGGTCCAACACATTATCACTGCATATTGGCTTTACTTGAATTGCCCTGCCAAAACATTTTTGTTTGGACCATTAAAATATATTTCATATTTCAAAATTTGAGGTAGACTATGTGATCACACCGGTTATAGATCAATTGTTGTATTACTTGTGAGCATACATTTACAGCTGAGTGAGCATACATTAAAATATTTTTTTATTTTAATTTAGTTTACTGGGCTGATGGTGCATGCATCTGATGGTCAGTCTCAGTGGAGGTAGAGAGAGCAGCAGACTGACGATCTGCCTTTCAACATCACTCCGCTCTCCTTTTCCTCTGCTGACACTGACCAAAAAGGGACACCGTCTTCCAGCTGATGGCGAAACTCGAGTCACACTGCATTATTTAAACGTAAAGATGGCGCCGAAGAACATGGCAGACGTTTTACATTCTCCCAACCAATTGTGCAATTTTGTAAGTTTTCTTGCGTAACTTATTTTCTAACTTATTGTGTAGGTAATGTTGCTGCTACCGTCTCTTATGGCCAAAAATAACTTCTGCACATCAGAAAAGCAATAACTCACCGCGGACTGGAAGAAACCTTTTCCTTTAACGAGTCCAACGAGAAGGATATCCTGTTTTCACTGGAACAGGCCCAGATCCACGCCTTTTGCGTGAAGAAAAGACGCTGGAAAAGGGGAACCAGATTGGGGATCCTTCTGAGAAGCCGGAGGCGAATGAGTAAACTCCCAGTGCCTTCCATTCTCCTTGCTAATGTGCAATCATTAGAAAATAAAATTGATGACCTACTATTAAGGTTATCCTACCAACGGGACATTAAAAACTGTAACATTTTATGTTACACCGAGACGTGGCTGAACAAAGAAACGGACAATATAGAGCTGGCGGGATTTTCCATGCAGAACAGAGACGCTACCTCTGGTGAGACGAGGGGTGGGTCTGTGTGTCTTTTTTGTCAATAACAGCTGGTGCTCGATGACTAATATTAAAGAAGTCTCGAGGTATTGCTCGCCTGAGGTAGAGTACCTTATGATAAGCTGTAGACCACACTATCTGCAAAGAGAGTTCTCATCTATATTATTTACCACCACAAAGTGAAGCTGCCACTAAGAAAGCTCTCAACCAACTCTATAAGGCCATAAAAAAAGAAGAAAATGCTCACCCAGAAGCAGTGCTCCTAGTGGCCAGGGACTTTAATGCAGGTAAACTTAAATCAGTTTTACCATTTTTTTTTATACCAGCATGTCACATGTGCATCCAGAGGAAAATAAATCCTAGACCACCTTTACTCCACACACAGAGAACACAGAGATGCATAGAAAGCTCTCCTCCGCCCTCCACTTGGCGAATCTGACCACAATTCTATCCTCCTGATTCCTGCTTACAAGCAAAAACTAAAGCAGGAAGTACCAGTGACTCACTCAATACGGAAGTGGTCAGATGCCGCAGATGCTATACTACAGGACGGTTTTGCTAGCACAGACTGGAATATATTCCAGGATTCATCCAATGGCATTGAGGAATACATCACCTCAGTCATCGGCTTCATCAATAAGTGCATCGATGACGTTGTGCCCACAGTGACCTTACATACATATCCATTACATACATACATTACTTACATACATATCCCAAACAGAAGCCATGGATTACAGGCAACATCCACATCGAGCTAAAGGCTAGAGCTGTCACTTTCAAGGAGCGGGAGACTAATCCGGATGCTTATAAGAAATCCCGCTCTGCCCTCAGACAAACCATCAAACAAGCAAAGCGTCAATACAGTGTAAAAAAAAATATTCACACTCGTCAGATGTGGCAGGGCTTGAAAACTATTACGGACTACAAAGGGAAACCCAGATGTGAGCTGCCCAGTGACGCGAGCCTACCAGATGAGCTAAATGCCTTTTATGCTAGCTTCGAGGCAAGCAACACTGAAGCATGCACGAGAGCACCAGCTGATCTGGACCACTGTGTGATAACGCTCTCGGTAGCCGATGTGAACAAAACCCAGGACGTGTACTCAAAGCATGCGCGGACCAACTGTAAAGTGTCTTCACTGACATTTCCAACCTCTCCTGACTGAGTCTGTAATACCTACACATTTCAAGCAGACCACCATAGTCTCTGTACCCAAGGAAGCGAAGGTAACCTGCCTAAATGATTATCGACCCATGGCACTCACTTCGGTAGCCATGAAGTGCTTTGAAAGGCTGGTCATGGCTCACATCAACAGCATCCGGACATCCTAGACCCACTCCAATTCGCATACCACTCCAACAGTTCCACAGATGATGCAATCTCAATTGCACTCCACACCGCCCTTCTCACCTGGACAAAAGGAACACCTATGTGAGGATGCTGTAAGATGTGAGTAACTGGTGGCAGGGAAGTCAAACGCAGGAGAGCAGAACGTGGTGAATAGCCGGAGCAGTTTAAAATATAAAACTAACGGCAAGTAAAACAACAAACACATGGGTACGAAAACCATAGCGCACCAGTAACACATAGCACGAATAACTTACAAATAAACAATTCCCAACAAGGACATGGGGGAAACAGAGGGAACATATACAACATGTAATTAGGGAATTGAAACCAGGTGAGTGTGAAAACAACACAAAACAAATGGAACATGAAAAATAGATCGGCGATGGCTAGAAGACCGGTGACATCGACCGCCCGAACAAGGAGAGGAACCGACTTCGGCAGAAGTCGTGACAGATGCTGTTCATCGACTACAGCTCAGTGTTCAACACCATAGTGCCCACGAAGCTCATCACTAAGCTAAGGACTCTGGGACTAAACACCTCCCTCTGCAACTGGATCCTGGACTTCCTTACGGGCCGCCCCAGGTGGTAAGAGTAGGCAACAAAACGTCTGCCACGCTGATCCTCAACACTGGGGCCCCTCAGGGGTGTGTACTTAGTCCCCTCCTGTATTCCCTGTTCATCCATGACTGGGTGGCCAAACATGACTCCAACAACATCATTAAGTTTGCCGACAACACAATAGGCCTGATCACCGACAACAATGAGACAGCCTATAGTGAGGAGGTCAGAGAACTGGCTGTGTGGTGCCAGAACAACAACCTCTCCCTCAATGTGAGCAAGACCAGTAGCTGATCGTGGACTACAGGAAAAGGCGGGCTGAACAGGCCCCCATTAACATCAAAGGGACTGTAGTGGAGCGGGTCGAGAGTTTCAAGTTCCTTGGTGTCCACGTCACGTACGAAATATCATGGTCCAAACATACCAAGACAGTCATGAAGAGGGCATGACAAAACATTTTCCCCCTCAGGAGACTGAAAAGATTTGGCATGGGCCCCCAGATCCTCAAAAAGGTCTACAGCTGCACCCTCGAGAGCATCCTGACTGGTAGCATCACCGCCTGGTATGGCAACTGCTCAGCATCTGAGCAACAAGGCGCTACAGAGTGTAGTGCAAAAGCTTCCTGCCATCCAGGACCTATATAATAGGTGGTGTCAGAGGAAAGCCCATAACATTGTCAGAGACTCCAGTCACCCAAGTTATAGACTGTTTTCTCTGCTACCGCACTGCAAGCAGTACCGGAGCGCCAAGTCTAGGACCAAAAGGCTCCAACAACATGATGCTGCCACCCCCGTGCTTCACGGTTGGGATGATGTTCTTCAGCTTGCAAGCATCCCACCTTTTCCCTCCAAACAAAATGATGGTCATTATGTTCATACGGTTCTATTTTTGTTTCATCAGACCAGAGGACATTTCTCCAAAAAGTAAGATCTTTGTCCCCATGTGCAGTTGCAAACTGTAGTCTGGCTTTTTTATGGCGGTTTTGGAGCAGTGGCTTCTTCCTTGCTGAGCGGCTTTTCAGGTTATGTTGATATGGGACTCGTTTTCACTGTGGAAATAGATACTTTTGTACTTGTTTCCTCCAGCAACTTGACACAGTTCTTTGCTGTGGTTCTGGTATTGATTTGCACTTTTCGCACCAAAGTACGTTCATCTCTAGGAGACAGAACACCTCCTTCCTGAGCGGTATGACGGCCGAGTGGTCCCATGGTGTTTATACTTGCGTACTATTGTTTGTATAGATGAACGTGGTACCTTCAGGCGTTTGGAAATTGCTCCCAAGGATGAACCAGACTTGTGTAGGTCTACACTTGTTTTTCTGAGGTCTTGGCTGATTTCTTTTGATTTTCCCATAATGTCAAGCAAAGAGGCACCGAGTTTAAAGGTAGGCCTTGAAATACATCCACAGGTACACCTCCAATTGACTCAAATTATGTCAATTAGCCTATCAGAAGCTTCTAAAGCCATGACATAATTTTCTGGAATTTTCCAAGCTGTTTAAAGTCAGTCAGTTTAGCGTATGTAAACTTCTGACCCACTGGAATTGTGATACAGTAAGTGAAATAATCTGTCTGTAAACAATTGTTGAAAGAATTACTTGTGTCATGCACAAAATAGATGTCCTAACCTACTTGCCAAAACTATAGTTTGTTAACAAGAAATGTGTGGAGTGGTTGAAAAAAGAGTTTTATTAAATCCAAACTAAGTGTATGTAAACTTCCGACATCAACTGTATGTGCTGAGTAAGAACTTAAACATAAACTCACTCATAAAAACAGCATTTCTTTGCTGTATTTGTAGACAGTCTCTATCTAGTCATGGTTTTAAACCATCTAGTCATGGTTTTAAATCTCAACTTTGCTGTAGCTTCCTTTTATTCCTGCTACGTTACTGCAGACACGGTCATCTGAGCCATCCGATTGGTCAGCGGTAGGCCTATATTGCACTTGATTTGCTCTAGGGGCCTGTGGGGAAGACAGAGTTTGTCCCTTCAGACACATGAAACGGTTCAAAATCTGAACACTTCGGCTTCCCGGCACGCAGGGCAGCTGAATCGGGTGCACCTACAGCCAACTGCACAAGAGGAATACAAAAAAAATAGGAACGCAATGCTTTAGAGTTGGGTTTTTTACAGAAATATTTGGGGATCGGCTAGAGATGCCTTGGGGATCGATCAGTCGATCACGATTGACCGGTTGGTGACCACTGATCTAACCCCTCTATTGACCTGAGAGAGAGAGAGAGAGAGAGAGAGAGAGTAGAGAGAGAGAGAGAAAGAGAGTAGAGAGAGAGAGAAACAGAAAGAGAGAAAAACACAGTCAGACAGGTCAGACAGACGGTCAGAGAGACAAACCGGGAGTGTGAGAGAGTGCAATCAAGAGAGAGGAGGAGTACAATCAAGAGAGAGAGGTACATTTGTCTAACAAGTCCAGTGTCTAGTGCCGAGCGATTTATGCCTTTTGAGGTCGGTTCGGTTTCCGTTAGATTATTACAAAATAATTACAGTTTTCAATTTCAATTTTTTTTTTAAACATTAAATGCACTATGCATTTTGTGGGTTGAATACTGTAACAGAATAAAACAATTAATAAAAGTCCCATGATGGTAGTGACTTCCCATTACTGCTTATCACTCATTAACCATCATTTATTCACATTACTTTAATAAAATATTTCAGTTGTTGTATATATTACATTTGTTTTATTTGATTAATTTATTATTTAATTCCAAGTCATCTGCGCAATGGATTTAGGTCATTGTAGTTAATTACAGCGTTTTATGCTCTAACCTATTGGAAATTTCAACTCCCTACTACTGTACATTGCACAGTTCAGGCGGGATCGGATTTATCTCAAGAGAAACTGTGCGATGTGCGCATTGAGCTAACAGAAAAAAACGAATGAAATGGAATTAAAATAATTGAACTAATTGGTCAATTAGTTGTTTAAAAAACAAAAAATAACCAACATTTCGGTTAATCACTCAGTGTCTACTCAAACTCTAGTTTGGGGGGTTCTATAGCATCAGGCTGTGTTCTGAGGAAGCCGACCAGGAGTTCATAGGTAGCGAACACCACCATGTTGACAGGGAAGGCACGTAGACAGTTGATACCCAAGCTCCTAAAGAACACCCCTGACCCCTCCATCCTGACTGTCTCTGTGATGCAGTGGACAAAGCCCTTGTATCTCTTGATATCCCTGGCTCCGTCCATCTGGAGGCGAGCCTTAATCACGTCCATGGGAGTACCCACTGTCCAGCCGGTCATACCAGCCACCCCGCCAGCCAGCATCACCCCTGTCCACTCTGAGAATCGCAAGAGATAGGGATTAGGGTTAAATGCTCTATCTATGAACTACAACAATAATTACTTTAACCATTTGTAGAGTAGAACACATTCATAAGAGGCCAACGTTGTATCCTGTTGAGGACAGAAGCCCACGCTTTGGACCAATAGAAAACCAGCTGGAGGGTCAAAAGGTAAGCTATGGACCAAATAGAATCTCACCCACCTGGTCCCTTCTTTCCAGTCGGGGTGAACCACTCACAGAGTGTGCTGTAAGTCAGGAAGTAGGTGGCGTAGGACGGTCCGTCTCTCAGCATGAGAGGCAGAGCTCCCCTGTAGAGCCCCAGTACCCCCTCCTCTCTGACGATGGTCAGGAGACAGTGGACGGGGCCGCGGTACTTGGGTTTGGGCAAGTTGGCCCCTTTTCTGGCTCGCATAGACTCTGTCTGACACTGCAGCCTGACTTTCACTATGTCGCCTGGTGACATCACTGTCACCTGAGAGACCAGAATAAGGAAACGCGACAGTCAGTGAATTCACATACAGGTTGGCAGTTACTCACTAATTACACTGTAACAGGACTACCATATTTTAAAACCAAATAATGTCAATAAATCAAATAAACTGTTATTGGTCGAGTACACATATTTTGCAGATATTATCGCAGGTGCAAAAAAATGCTTATGTTTCTAGCTCTAACAGTGCAGTAATACCTAACAGTACAAAACATTACACACAATTCCCTCAAGAAATTGAGAAATAAATTAAGGAATATCAGAACAAGCAATGTCAGAGTCCAGAATATAAATAAATATGTATATTATGGTGTGTACAGACAGTATGGGCAGTATGTGAATAGAAAAGGTGTGTACAGCAGTAGCTACATTGGATGAGCCTTGACTAGAATACAGAGTATACATTTGAAGTGGATAGAACAGTATGTAAACATTATTAAAGTGACCAGTGTTCAATGACTATGTACATAGGGCAGCAGTCTCTAAAGTGCAGGGTAGAGTACCGGGTGGTAGCCGGCTAGTAAAAGTGACTATGTTCAAGGCAGGTTAATGGGCGGAGGCCGGCTAGTGGTGACAATTTAACAGTCTGTTGGCCTAGAGATAGAAGCTGTTTTTCAGTCTCTCGGTCCCTGCTTTGATGCACCTGTACTGTCGCCGCCTTCTAGATGGTAGCAGGGTGAACAATAAGGTCCAAGTCTGGATAACATGACATTGTCCTCCCTTAGAAAGTAAATACATTGGTCATACAATCACAAATCCTGTGAAAGTTCATTCTGGAAAACAACAACAAAAGAATATATATACTCCTCACCGTAGCCACACCCCCGGCCAGGCCGGAGAGGAAGATTTCTGGTTTGGTGTTTGGGGTTCCTGGTCCTCCCCTCAGCTGACTGAGACACTGACGGCAGTTCCTGTACATCCCAAACACCACAGAGGAAGTCATGGAAACCGTGGTAACAGGCAGGGACATCCCCTTGAAGAAGCCATGGACCTGGAGGTACAGGAGAGAGAGGAGGGTGGGTCAGTGTGCTTCTCAGTTTAGACATTAAGATAAGGTGACTGATGAACCAACTGATTAGGACTGCTTGATGGCGGAAAGGATTGACACTCACCCCTTCTTTAGATAATGTTGTTATGAAGCAATGCCAAATTCCAGTGAACTGCTTCTGAGTTTGTATCCTCACCTGTCAACGTCAGGAAGAGTTCAGCCTAGCAGGAGTTATGTCATCACCAGAATAAGGCTCATGGCAACATCTTTAGGTATGTACAGTATCAGTCAAAAGTTAGGACACACCTACAAATTCAAGGGTTTTTCTTAATTTTTACTATTTTCTACATTTTAGAATAATAGTGAAGACATCAAAACTATTAAATAACACATATGGAATCACGTAGTAACCAAAAAAGTGTTAAACAAATCAAAATATATTTTATATTTGAGATTCTTCAAAGTAGCCACCCTTTGCCTTGATGACAGCTTTGCAGACTCTTGCCATTCTCTCAATCAGGTTCATGAGGTAGTCACCTGGAATGCATTTCAATTAACAATTAACATTTCAATTACAGAAAATAGCCCCAATTTGGTAAAAAGATCAAGTACATATTATGGCAAGAACAGCTGAAATAAGCAGTGAAATGACAGCCCATCATTACCTTAAGACATGAAGGTCAGTCAATAAATAACATTTCAAGAACTTATCAAGTTTCTTCAAGTGCAGTCGCAAAAACCATCAAGCGCTTTGATGAAACTGGCTCTCATGAGGACCATCACAGGAAAGGAAGACCCAGAGTTACCTCTGATGCAGAGGATACGTTCAATAGAGTTAACTGCACCTCGGATTGCAGCCCAAATAAATGCTTCACAGAGTTCAAGTAACAGACACATCTCAACATCAACTGTTCAAAGTAGACTGCGTGAATCAGGCCTTCATGGTCCGATTGCTGCAAAGAAACCACTACTAAAGGACACCAATAATAAGAAGAGACTTGCTTGGGCCAAGAAACACGAGCAATGGACATAAGACAGGTGGAAATCTGTCCTTTGGTCTGACTGAAGGAAAAGCAGCCAACAAGTGCTCAGCATATGTGGGAACTCTTTCAGGAATGTTGAAAAATCATTCTTCAGAAAGCTGGTTGAGAGAATGCCAAGAGTGTGCAAAGCTGTCATCAAGGCAAAGGGTGGCTGCTTTGAAGAATCTAAAATATATTTTGATTTGTTTAACACTTTTTGGTTACTACATGATTCTCTATGTGTAATTTCATAGTTTTGATGTCTTCACTATTATTATTCTACAATGTAGAAAATAGTACAAATAAAGAAAAACCCTTGAATGAGTAGGTGTGTCCAAACTTTTGACTGGTATGTTTTTTCTCCACTTCAATAAAACACATTAACATCAAAACACTTACCTTTACTGTATCAAGCGGATATCCCACAGCAACACCACATGCCCCTGTGTTTAGACAGAGGAATGGAAATGATAAAGACCACACACATAGCAGACTAGGTGACATTGTTATTACAATGTTATTATAGCTAGCTTGATTGGTGAATGATGACATCTGTGTTAGCTAACCATCTTAATTAAGCAAACTCCAGGTGTTACTGTGGTAACATGACCACATTTCTATCACCAAATGTAAATGAAGGAGTTGCTAAGACGACT
The DNA here is from genome assembly GCF_018296145.1 of Oncorhynchus tshawytscha. Classification (NCBI taxonomy): domain Eukaryota; kingdom Metazoa; phylum Chordata; class Actinopteri; order Salmoniformes; family Salmonidae; genus Oncorhynchus; species Oncorhynchus tshawytscha. The sequence continues at coordinate 30,505,871 of NC_056446.1, forward strand.
AGATACATGTATGAGAGTACATATCAGTCTGCCATGCTGATCCTTGTTTACAACATCCTAACATTGTGATGGCATATCAATTTTGACTGCCACACAACATTAAATTGATACTTTGTAATACTGTAAAAAACGTATTTGACACAAAGTAACATACAGTAGGTGCATGAGGTGGCCTGGTTAATCAAGGAGGATAGACTGCCAAAGATGTTACTATGTTTAGAAAAGGATTAGGATTTGGGTTTTGAGGCCTTCTGGACATTCCTGAATTGAACTGTATTGAATTCAATGTTGGACAAAAAAACTGGGTTTGAATCAGGCAATGTTCCTCTCACGAACTCTACAAGCCAGAATGTTGAATACAATTTGTTGTCTATGCAGTTCGTTCTTTTGGCGGTAGGAATGTAAGACAATATATGCACAGGAAAGTATAATTACATCAACTTTTCAAAGCGCTGGTAGTGTGTTCAGATTTCTATCACCATGCACAGAACAATGTAATTGTATGCATGCATCTCATTGTATACATGTATTTTCATATTGAGCGCATGCTTCAGGTCATATAAATCTGAAGGCACTACCAGTGCTTTGAAAAGTGTATGTAATTATACTTCTCTGTGTACATATTGTCTTTACATCCCTACCGCCAAAAGAACCAACAGCATGAACATGGACAAAAGGTAATGTACCTTCAAATATAATTTTATTCAACATTCTGGGATATTGAGGTCGTGAAAGGAAACTTTCCTGATTCAAATGCAGATTACTGCCCGACAGAGATTTCAATGCAATTCTAAATCGGGTTTCCAGGCAACATTCTCCTGTACAATTATATAGACTATTATATATATAGACTCTCTATATACGCAGAGGCCTAGGCTGTTACGGTATAACCTCAAAAGCTCCCAAAAGGAGTGGGGTCACAAACTTCTATAACGAACGAACCTCTAAATATTATTGACGACGCACACATAATTCCTATGAATTATATTTTCCATGAGCTTGTTATTCAGGGCTCGGGCAACCGACATTAATATTAGGCGACGTTGTTTATAAATAACGCTATACAGCCTCGAGATCGCAATAGGTTACGTACCTCCTATGGATCCTGCCGCGAAATCGGCGATATGCATTCTTCAATCATAAGATAACTTGTGTGAAAACGATATCACTGCATGTTTCTCATGCTTCCACTGATTGTCGTTGTGTAAACTGTTTTCCCTGTTATAGAAGGACTATTCGAGCCAGTTATGTGAAGCTTCTGCGTCCTTCATACCAAAATACCACGTGTATGTTCGGTTGAGGGTTACGAAACAGAGGAGCCGAGTGTAGCCGAATAATGCCGAAGTTGCCATTGATAGGTTCGTGCGCTTCAAAACAGCCGTCGTGTCTAAGCAATGACAGTATATGAAGTGTCAAAGACACACTGAAACAGACATTGAATGGCTTTATCAAAGCTTTTGAAAAAATTACAAATGTAATAGGACTATAACAACATATTCAACATAAAAATGAACTATCCTTACAAATGCCCTCTAAGCAAATGTTATTCTAGCACACAACCAGTAATTGTTTAATGCTAAATATCTCAAGATACTCATTGAAGTAATGCTACGTTGAGAAACAATTCAGCTTTTTCTCTTAGAAAGAGGCATAAAGGCATATTGTGTCTTAAACGAGTGTCTAAAACGGAGAACTGTTCTGAAATTCATAATGTCATTGATAAGGTTAAAACGAGAAGTTTGAAAGGTGGTAGCTATTCCATGATATGCTCGCCCACACGTGACCTTGAATGTAGGTAGTTAAGCCATAACATATGGAATAGTTTCTATTTTGTCTAGGTTTGGCATATGTATGATATGGTAATCGCAATTTTCAGCAGCCAAATGTTTTTCAGCCCGTTTGCTTATTCGTAGAAACATCTATTTCCCTATGTACAATCGATATTATTTCAAACCTGCCACAATGATTAAAACGAGAGTTGGTTGTGGGTTTTTTTTCATCAATGACCAAAAGCGTCACACCGTATTGCTGACGCAAACTTGAAAGTGCGATTATTTTCATACACAACCAATAAACGTTGGGGGTAAGATTGAAAAGAGGGGTGGTGCCTTCGGCACTGTAATGTGATTGGATACGATGTTTACCCGAAGCAGGTAGTAAACACCTCCAATGCCATCTGTCAAAACGTTGGTCAAACAGACACAGGGTCGAGGTTACTACAGAGAGGGGATCGTAAAAGCACTTAGCTCGGATAGTTCATGGAGGTCGTGTAGCTACTCTATTCATACCTCAGTGATTCTAACGGCCGCAACAAGGAAATATTAGCTAGTAAGTTGATAGTACATTAGCCTAGCTACGAGACGAAGACTGTTGCCAACTAGCGCAGCTGTGTTTCATCAAACTGTGTAAGTGGCAAACGAATCGGCATCAAAAAGTATTAATTAACCGATATTTGACACTCTTAATCGCAAATTTGTACTGAAGAGTGGTGATGGACTTTCTCGCTGGCTGCATTGGCGGTAAGTCAGATTTGAAGCACATCAACCCAGGAGGCAGCTTTAGCTAACTACTGGCTGCACTAAGCCAATCAGGGAAGGCAAGCGCACCCATCCATCGTCATATGCTACCTATCGTCACACCACACACACACACAGATAATTGTCTTTAAACCAATTTGAGAAATTAATTCTTACATTGTGTCAATTTGTGTAAGCTATGTATGTCATTGAGATTGTTCAACTCTAGCCTTGTTCACATGATCACCCGGCTAACTACTGTAGGTAGTTAAATCGATAGTGTGTGACGATGCAATCCCATTCAGCGATTTAAACCGCATTTTTGTACTTGGCGCAAGTGGGTCGACAGGGCACGCAAGGTTAATTTTCCAAATGATATCTATATAAATGGGAAAACGTGTGACATAATGTAGATGTCTAGAACTTTTCAGACTGCATTAAAACCAGTAACTGACTCTGTGTGATTGTAACCATAGCCGCGGGAAGTAGAGGTGCTGAACTCCCTGAAAATAAAAAATATTTATACATTTTTATTATTATTATTATTACATTTTTTTTATTAAGGTAGTGCACTGCAGTAAAAATCACAGCATCCCCCATACCCAAACATCTTCGCTATGATTGTAACATCATATACCAGGAATAACAAACTCAATTTAACACCATAAGACACTGTAGCCTACAGTCTGAATAATTGTTAGCCATGACATTGTTGCAATGTAGATATATGCCTATTTGGTAAGTCAGGTCGGTGCAAGCCATATTTAGTCTGCTATCTGGTGTCAGAAAAAAGTAGGCCCTATGTGTCATAAAAGCTGGATACCAGGGGATAAGGGAAACCACCGTCAACATTTCAGGGTTAGACCTTATTTAGGAATCTGATGCCAGTAGTCTCCAATGTTACCTTGGTGATATTCTTCTTGATTAGATTTGTTTATAGGTGGTTGGTTCATAAAGTAGATGGATGGCCCTTCTCTCCAGGAAGACTAAGTTTATGTTGTTGAAAGTTAAAGGTCTACTTCTGGTGAAATTATTTATGATAAGTGATACATCCTGTGGTTTCAGTTACTGTCAATCAATGATTTATACGTCAAATAACAGGCATACAAAGTTACTTGTCAAAATTCAATGACTTGGCTATCGTTGGAGAAAGATCAAATTACTTCCTTCTTTCCTTCCTTCATTCTCACTTGGACATGGTCTAGAAATCCTACCACAGGTGTTTTCCAGCCACCCACAAGCCTCCTTAATGTCCTCTGTACACCCTGTGAAGAATGGAAAGCATTTAGTCCTATGTCCTGTAGCATTACATTTACATTTGACACTTTGATCATTGGTAATTTAGCAGACGGTCTTATCCAGAGCGACTTACGTGCATACATTTTTTAAATATTTGCAGACTGAAACAGATAACCTAAGATGGCTCTACTGTAAAAAGGATATGTATCTACACATACCCCTTCACAGACCAATCACACTCTCCCTCCTGCTGTCACTGGTCTGCTATGGAAGGGTCTAGTGTACATGTAAACCGATAGGGGAGGGATTCGCATGCTCAACGTTAGTGGAATGGCGTGAAAAGCCCGACTCAACTCAGAAGGTAACTTTAGTATTATGTGGGAATGTAAAGGCTATTAGATCCACTATTTGGAGGTGAGCCATAAACATACATGAGTGTAAACTATCCTCCATGTTGGCACCAGGTGTTCCATAACAATACTATTCTAATTGCTATTCCGACTAGAATGTGGTTATGTTGGAACTTTTGCTGCCAACATGGCACGCTGCAAAAGTGGGCGGCAGGTAGCTTAGTGTTTAAGAGCGTTGTGCCAGTAACTGAAAGGTTGCTGGTTCGAATCCCCGAGCTGATTAGGTGAAAAATGTGCCTGTGCCCTTGAGCAAGGCACTTAACCTTAATTGCTCCAGTAAGTCGCTCTGGATAAGAGCGCCTGCTAAATGACTCAAATGTAAATGATGACAAACCAAGCCTTTGAGCATTTGTGAATCAATTTTTCTTAAAACATGCATTAGGCTTTCAAAGCAATCATTCCAAGCTGACCTTAGGGGAATGAAAAACTTGCGTAGTTACTTTGTACCATAATATAAATGCAACATGTAAAGTGTTGGTCCCATGTTTCATGAGCTGAAATAAAAGATCCCAGAAATGTTCCATACGCACCCAAACTTATTTCTCTCAAATGTTGTGCACAAATATGTTTACAACCCTATTGGTGAGCATGTTTCTCCTTTGCCAAGATAATCCATCCACCTGACAGGTGTGGCATATCAAGAAGCTGATTAAACTTCATGATCATTACACAGGTGCACCTTGTGCGGGGGAAAGTAAAAGGCCACTCTAAAATGTGCAATTTTGTCACACAACACAATGCCAAAGGTGTCAAGTTTTGAGTGTGCAATTGGCATGCTGACTGCAGGAATGTCCACCAGAGCTGTTGCCAGATAATTTACTGTTAATTTCTCTACCATAAGCTGCCTCCAATGTTGTTTTGGAGAATTTGGCAGAACGTCCAACCCAAATCAAATCAAATTTTATTTGTCACATACACATGGTTAGCAGATGTTAATGCGAGTGTAGCGAAATGCTTGTGCTTCTAGTTCCGACAATGCAGTAATAACCAACAAGTAATCTAACTAACAATTCCAAAACTACTGTCTTATACACAGTGTAAGGGGATAAAGAATATGTACATAAGGATATATGAATGAGTGATGGTACAGAGCAGCATAGGCAAGATACAGTAGCTGATATCGAGTACAGTATATACATATGAGATGAGTATGTAAACAAAGTGGCATAGTTAGTGGCTAGTGATACATGTATTACATAAGGATGCAGTCGATGATATAGAGTACAGTATATACGTATGCATATGAGATGAATAATGTAGGGTAAGTAACATTATATAAGGTAGCATTGTTTATATATTTACATCATTTCCCATCAATTCCCATTATTAAAGTGGCTGGAGTTGAGTCAGTGTCATTGTCAGTGTGTTGGCAGCAGCCACTCAATGTTAGTGGTGGCTGTTTAACAGTCTGATGGCCTTGAGATAGAATCTGTTTTTCAGTCTCTCGGTCCCAGCTTTGATGCACCTGTACTGACCTCGCCTTCTGGATGATAGCGGGGTGAACAGGCAGTGGCTCGGGTGGTTGATGTCCTTGATGATCTTTATGGCCTTCCTGTAACATCGGGTGGTGTAGGTGTCCTGGAGGGCAGGTAGTTTGCCCCCGGTGATGCGTTGTGCAGACCTCACTACCCTCTGGAGAGCCTTACGGTTGAGGGCGGAGCAGTTGCCGTACCAGGCGGTGATACAGCCCGCCAGGATGCTCTCGATTGTGCATCTGTAGAAGTTTGTGAGTGCTTTTGGTGACAAGCCGAATTTCTTCAGCCTCCTGAGGTTGAAGAGGCGCTGCTGCGCCTTCTTCACGATGCTGTCTGTGTGAGTGGACCAATTCAGTTTGTCTGTGATGTGTATGCCGAGGAACTTAAAACTTGCTACCCTCTCCACTACTGTTCCATCGATGTGGATAGGGGGGTGTTCCCTCTGCTGTTTCCTGAAGTCCACAATCATCTCCTTAGTTTTGTTGACGTTGAGTGTGAGGTTATTTTCCTGACACCACACTCCGAGGGCCCTCACCTCCTCCCTGTAGGCCGTCTCGTCGTTGTTGGTAATCAAGCCTACCACTGTTGTGTCGTCCGCAACCCGCCTCACAACCGCAGACCTCATGTAACCACGCCAGCCCAGGACCTCCACATCCGGCTTCCTCAACTGCGGGATCATCTGAGACCAGCCACTCGAACAGCTGATGAAACTGAGGAGCATTTCTGTCTGTTATAAAGCTCTTTTGTGAGGAAAAACTCTTTCTGATTGGGTGGGTCTGGTTGCCCAGTGGGTGGGCCTGGCTCCCCTATGGGTGGGCCTATGCATTTCCAGGCCCACCCATGGCTGCACCCCTGCCCAGTCATGTAATATCCATAGATTATGACCTAATGAATTTATTTCATTTTACGATTTCCTTATATAAACTGTAACTCCGTAAAATCGTTGACATTTTCACATTTTTATATATTTTTGTTCGGTATAGATGCAAAAAGTGAAAGAGAATTTTAAATAACTCAACTTACAAATTACCCAGGGTACTGTTAGTTTGCTGGTAGTTTTTTCTGCTGTAGCTACCTAAGGTATTGTAAAATATGACCAAAATGGCCCTTTGCCTGCCGGTTGCCAAGGGCACAAGTAATCGTGTCAGTTTCTCTTTTAAGGTAAGGATTTATGGTAGGGACATCCCAAGGATCACATGCCAACTGCTGTTCTTTTCCTCGCTTACAAAAGGAGGCCGGCTCTGATTGGCTGGCTGTGGCACAGCAGGCGCTTAGTAAGGATTATCCTTACTCTTCTAGCCAGTCCCAGAGAGGCACAGACAGACCAAAGACAGAGAGATGGCCTACAGCCACAGAGTTCTGCAAGCTCAGTTTGGGTTGTAGCATTCTGTTGGTGCACTACACATTCCAACCTTCAATAATGTTGTTTGTTTTGGAACGTTTGATGCCAGTTTGGAGTATAGTCTGTCAATATCAAGGCCTATAGCAGGACAGTTGCTGTCAGGGCCCAGGGGCTAAGGTTTCACTCTGTATTCAGAGCCATTGGGAGTGGATGAGAGGGCTTCTACACATGTTATGTACAGTACCTTCCAGAGCAGTCGCTTGAACAAAGTTATTCCTGAAGGAGACTCAGTCTCTCCCCAGTGGCCTTGCCATATATGAGGCAGCGGTCCATCATAACTAGATTCAAATACTATTTTAAATCATTTTAAATACTTTGCCGGTGCTTGATTGAGCCAGCCTGGCTAATGGACTAATATAATAATTTCAACTGTGAACCCTGCCCGTCTGGCACGCAAGGCAGGCTGGAGCAAATGCTTCAACTATTTGAAAGATTCTAAAATGGTATTTGAACCCAGGTCTGCTGTCGGTCTACAGTTAGGCTACAGGTTGATGGCTACAGGGTTTCCATTTCCTGATGTGATGTCCTCTGTGGGGTGAGAGCCAACATTAAAAGGCTTATGTTTACAATTTCTGTCGTTGAGATCTGAATAGCGGACATGGCTATTTATTTAGTTTACAGAAACAATGTTATGGTTGCTATAAATAACTTCTTCTTTTTTCCTACCAGAATAAAACTTCTCAAACTATCTGTGTATCACATAGGCTACGGTCATTTTTACTTGTCTTTTTTTTTTAACAATCTGCTCTCGGTTAAGTATAGCGTAGTCTATCCTGTCTGACTGCTGTCTCGTTCTTCTTTTCAGGTGCTGCCGGAGTCTTAGTAGGGCACCCTTTTGACACGGTTAAGGTGAGTGTCTTAGTAGGGCACCCTTTTGACACGGTTAAGGTGAGTCTGGTTGTTCTCCTTTTGGGCTTTTCTTTCCATTATATGAAAATAAAGCTTGCAGTCACTAAGTTCAATAGTTGCTGCTTGTCTCAAACAACCATAAAAAGCAGCAATACAGTGTAGTAAGGGGAAATTGATGACTGAATTCTCCACACTATAACAGATGCTATTTTGTTTGTATGTATGCTACTGATTTCATACACATCCTGCTTGCGTAGGTCTAATGATTGTGGAAGATTTCCTTGTTAATGTAACAAGGACTTTCTTCGTTTCACAGAAAAGGTCTTACTGTGTTAGTAGATACTTCTACACAACCGTACACTGTAGTAAGTACAGCAAAGGTCAACCCATCCACCTGTCTCGCTCTCTGTCACTTTGACTCTTATTTTTGTTGAACCACAACAAGAATAGGACTCGTCCCCATCCCCTATCAACATTTTGATGTCTGAGTTTACCAAGTTGTGTCAGAAAAATCTTGTTTATATACTTCATGGCAGTACATACACTATATACAAAAGTATGGGGACACCACTTCAAATTAGTGGATTTGGCTATTTCAGCCACACCCATTGCTGACCGGTGTATAAAATCGAGCACACAGCCATGCAATCTCCATAGACAAACATTGGCAGCAGAATGGCCTTACTAAGAACTTAGTGGCTTTCATCTTGGCACTGTCATAGCATGCCACATTTTCCAACAAATCAGTTAGTCAAATTTCTGCCCTGCTTAGAGCTGCCCCCGGCAACTGTAAGTACTGTTATTGTGAAGTGGAAACGTCGACAACACCTCAGCCGCAAAGTGGTAGGCCACATAATCTCACAGAACGGGACCGCTGAAGCCCCTATCATGTACAAATTGTCTGTCCTTAGTTGCAACACTCACTACTGAGTTCCTAAATGTCTCTGGTTGCAACATCAGCACAAGAACTGTTTGTTGGGAACTTCATGAAATGGGTTTCCATGGCCGAGCAGCTGCACACAAGCCTAAGATCACCATGCACAATCCCAAGTTTCGGCTGGAGTGGTGTAAAGCTTGCCACCATTGGACTCTGGAGCAGTGGAAACATGTTCTCTGGAGTGATGAATCACGCTTCACCATCTGGCAGTCCGATGGACGACTCTGAGGTTGCCGGATGGCAGGAGAACGCTACCTGCCAACTGTAAAGTTTGGTGGATGAGGAATAATGGTCTGGGGCTGTTTTTCATGGTTCGGGCTAGGCCCCTTAGTTCCCGTGAAGGAAATCTTAGCATACACAGCATACAATTACATTGTAGATGATTCTGTGCTTCCAACTGTGACAACAGTTTGGGGAAGACCCTTTCCTGGTTCAGCGTGACAATGCCCCCTGTGCACAATGCGAGGTCCATACAGAAATGGTTTGTCGAGATCAGTGTGGAAGAACTTGACTGGCCTACACAGAGCAGTGTCTTCAACCCCCTCGATTACCTTTGCGATGAATTGGAACTCCAACTGCAAGCCAGGCCTAGTCGCCTAACATCAGTGACCGACCTCACTAATGCTCTTGTGGCTGAATGGAAGCAAGTACCCGTAGTAATCTTCAAACATATAGTGGAAAGCCTTCTCAGAAGAGTGGAGGCTGTTATAGCAGCAAAGGGGGGACCAATGCAATATTAATGACCATGATTTTGGAATGAGATGTTCGACGAGCATGTGTCCACATACTTTTGGTCATGTAGTGTATAATTGTGTGTATTGGTAAGCTATTCTGTATTCCCTCATTTTTGTTCCTATGTTGTGATACTGTTGTCAGGAAGTGTTGGTTTGTTCATTAGGGATGCTGTTTGGCCATCCAGGTTATCTTTGACCTTGACCTGTGTGTGTGTGTTGCAGGTGAGACTCCAGGTTCAGAATGTGGACAAGCCTCTCTACCGCGGGACCTACCACTGTTTCCAGTCCATCGTTCGGCAGGAGTCGGTAAGTCCTACCTAAATCTTTATCATTAAGTGGAAGCTGCGTCTCCAATTTAACTTTAAACAGGCGATGAGCTCATGTTAAGTTGTCATGTTTGGTATATTATAGTCCTATAGGCTTCAGATTTGTTTGATGAGACTTTGGCCACTCTCTCATCAACACAACCAGATTGAAGTCTGCTCTGCTTGAGGTCAGTTTGTCCTAAGCGCTGATCCTAGACCTGTCTGTTTCAGACGACCTCACCTGTCTTGTCTTGTGACTGATTGTTATGGGCCTGATAGAATACTCACAGAGCTGATGGGTGTGAGAGAGGCAGTAGCACAGAGCTAGCTCTACAGTGCAAACATATTTAACTGTGCGACCTGGAATTTTTATTCAAGAGCACTTTTTATTTAAGAGCGCTAGTGTCCCTTGAAAAATGAAGGATTCTACCCTTATTACCCCAAATATTTTTCATTGTGCTGCTAAATTTGTGTGCCTACGTTTTCCACACATGCTCCTAATTAAAAAAAGGTAAGCGTAGCGCCCTGTAGCAAAATATGGGCATTGTTAATATGTATTTTGGTTTGTGTTCTGTTAACTTTCTAAGGGTTTTAACAAGTTTATGAATGAATCTACAATATCCATTGAGTTAGAATTATGTGTCTCACTCTTTTCATGCTCCACATGAGTCCATAGCCTGAAATATAAAATGTTTTTAATTTCTCCCTTTCTCCCTCTCTTTGCCTGACCCATCTCTCCCTCCATCACCCCCCACCCCAGATGTTTGGGCTGTACAAAGGCATCGCCTCCCCCATGATGGGCCTAACCTTCATCAATGCCATAGTGTTTGGAGTGCAGGGAAACGCTATGCATTACCTGGGCCACGACACCCCTATGAACCAGTTCCTGGCCGGGGCCGCAGCCGGAACCATCCAGTGTGTCATCTGCTGCCCCATGGAGCTGGCCAAGACACGCATGCAGATGCAAGGTAGGGATTATCAAAAAGATGGGCTTTTAATGTCTCGTTCAAAACAACTGAGAACTCAAAAATCTCAGACTTCAGTGCATTCAAGACAACCGGCAACTCAGGAAAAAAATACCTCTGACTGGGAAAAATAGTTTTGAACGCTCATCCAAATCGGAATTCCAAGCTGGAAACTCCGGCATCTTTCTAGAGCTCCGACCTGGAGGTCAACATCATAATTTAATCATAATTTTTTCTGCTTTCCCAGTTGTCTTGAAAGCACCATTTTAATCCGAGGAAAATAGGGGAGATAACTACTGTTCTCTCCAACTGCTTAAAATGGTCTGAATTAGAAAATGGTGCTTTTCTTTACACGTGTGTCATGGTGAGGTATAAACCAGTTCATCTGACCACTAGATGTCCTTGTATACCCATGCATGTAATAGATGCACACGTATTTTAATTGAAGTTGCTATATGTTATGAAGAAAGTCATGAACAAGTATTGGACATTTTTTTTGACAACCTTGGGGACCATTGTTGATAATTCGATATATTGATTTGAGTGAAGTATGTTGTGATGACCTTACCGTTGTTGCAAGCATGCAACACTGCCTTAGGAGAGTGCAATATCTTGATTTGATGAGGTATTTGTTACTTTGAGATAACAAAAACTGTTGTCAACAATTGCATGAATACTTTACTGGGCAAAAGTGTTCCATGTTTCATTTATTGGTTTCCCCAGTATTTGGTGGTGGAGCAACTTCACTAACTAGCCAGCAAGTTAAACAATTTGTGGATTGTACTCTGCCTTTTCAAGCTAGCGACTTAGCTACCTCCTTAGCGAACAATCATTTCTAAGAAGCACATTCTGTGTAGTTGATGTTTGTGCAGATGTTTTTGTTCTAGTTAGCAAATGTTTCTAGCTAAGTTGTCAAATGTTTGTCATTTTAGCTTATCTGAGCTAGCTAGCATAATGTACTCGGTGCACTGCCCCTACACTGTTGGAAAGCGTGTGTACCATAGACGGATGGGTTGTTTAGCAACAAAGCCGATGCATACTCAACTTTGGGGCAAAACAAAGTGGGTTGCCTTAGTATCAAAGGATTATTGACAACATGTTAACTATATTGTAAACTGTAACACAATACACACATTTTTTCTCTAATACATAGTTACAGTCGTTGGTTAGCTAGCTAGCAATTGTTTTGCCATATTAGCATTGACGTGACATAAGTGAAAACACCTAAAAACAAGACATGTTATCAAGAACAACATACAACTAGCTGAAACAAGCCACCTACGATTCTCCACATGGCCGCTTCTTGTCATTGCTGCTAGAGATCTGACCATTCAGAATCATAACAACACACTGCCTTTTTCCTCTGCAACGCGCATGCATAATTCTGGTGACATTGTCAACCCACCCGTCTATAGTATCAGTTTTTAACGGGTTCACTAATGGCACTAACTATTAAAACATTTTTCAAAACACTAACACAAAACATGTATGGCCACCGATTTCATGTTTCTCCTAGCGTCAACTTTTCCATATTGGTACCCATCACTAGTATTGATAATTATACTGTGTTACTAAGGCACTGGGGAGAAGAAGTCCAAGAGGAAGCTGTACAAGAACTCCCTGGACTGTCTGGCCCGTATCTACAAGCGGGAGGGGCTGTCGGGGGTGAACCGTGGCATGGTTACCACGCTGATCCGAGAAACCCCCGGTTTTGGGGTCTACTTCCTGGCCTATGACGTCCTGACTCGCTCCATTGGCTGTGAACCTGACGACCACTACATGATCCCCAAACTGCTATTCGCCGGTGGGATGTCCGGGATTGCCTCTTGGCTCTCCACCTATCCAGTGGATGTGATTAAGTCCCGCCTCCAGGCGGATGGGGTGGGTGGGGTCTACCAGTACACCAGCATCGCTGACTGCGTGCGGCAGAGCGTGAGGAGGGAGGGGCTCAGAGTGTTCACGCGAGGTCTTACCTCCACCCTGCTCAGGGCGTTTCCCGTCAATGCTGCCACCTTCGCCACCGTCACGCTGGTGCTGCTGTACGCACGGGGAGTGGAAGAGGGGCCCAAAGACTGTGAGCTGGGGCCCCCAAACACAGCTCACCACACACAACTACCGCAGCAGACCCAGGCTTCCAGCTTGTGATCTGAGTCTGGAGGTGTTACTCCCACCAAAGCTGCTCTACTGTGGGGTGGGGGAGGGAAACCCATTGGGACCCAATGCCCTTTGAATCGCTGAGTATGGAAACCCATAGACTCCTGATATAGCTATATGTACACTACCGTTCAAAAGTTTGGGGTCACTTAAAATTTCATTAAAATCACATCAACAACAAAAAATCCATTAAAATCACATCAAATTGATCAGAAATGCAGTGTAGACATCGTTAATGTTGTAAATGACTATTGTAGCTGGACCCGGCTCTTTTTTTTTTATTGGAATATCTACATAGGTGTACAGAGGCCCATTATCGGCAACCATCACTCCTGTGTTCCAATGGCACGTTGTGTTAGCTAATCCAAGTTTATCATTTTAAAAGGCTAATTGATCATTAGAAAACCCTCTTGCAATTATGTTAGCACAGCTAAAAACTGTTGTGCTGATTTTAAAGAAGCAATAAAACTGGCCTTCTTTAGACTAGTTGAGTATCTGGAGCATAAGCATTTGTGGGTTTGATTACTGGCTCAAAATGGCCAGAAACAGCCTCCCGGGTGGCGCAGTGCCAGCTGTGCCACCAGAGACTCTGGGTTCGCGCCCAGGCTCCATCGCAACCGGCCGCGACTGGGAGGTCCGTGGGGCGACGCACAATTGGCCTAACATCATCCTTGTTAGGGAGGGCTTGGCCGATAGGGATATCCTTGTCTCATCGCGCACCAGCGACTCCTGTGGCTATTCCATGCAAGAAATTGCCAAGAAACTGAAGATCTCGTACAATGCTGTGTACTACTCCCTTCACAGATCAGTGCAAACTGGCGCTAACCAGAATTGAAAGAGGAGTGGGAGGCCCCGGTGCACAACTGATCAAGAGGACAAGTACATTAGAGTGTCTAGTTTGAGAAACCGACGCCTCACAAGTCCTCAACTGGCAGCGTCATTAAATAGTACCCACAAAACACCAGTCTCAAAGTCAACAGTGAAGAGGCGACTCCAGGATGCTGGCCTTCTAGGCAGCGTTCCTCTGTCCAGTGTCTGTTCTTTTGCCCATTTTAATCTTTTATTTTTATTGACCATTCTGAGGTATGGCTTTTTCTTTGCAACTCTGCCTAGAAGGCCAGCATCCGGAGTCGCCTCTTCACTGTTGACATTGAGACTGGTGTTTTGATGGTACTACGCTGTATTTCTAATCAATTTGATGTTATTTAAATAGACTAAAAATGTGCTTTTCTTTCAAAAACAAGGACATTTCTAAGTGACCTCAAACTTTTGAACAGTAGTGTAAATCTATAGATTTGCAGGCTAAGACTGCACTTGACTTGCATAAATAATTTACTTTGGGGGTATTTTGTATAATGTTTAAAGTAACCGTTATTTCCTGCCTTCAGTTTTACTGAAATGGAGAAGTCGAAGCACTGATATCTTTGGAAGATGTGACAAAGACTGAGATTGAACCCAAAGTTTAATATGCCACTTTCTCTCTCAGACCATAGTATTGCTCAAATAAAGTTAAGTCGCTGGTACTAACTGGTACAACCACATGTATACTAACAAGCACTGTAATGGTATGGTTATGCAGTTTATCCTTTTATAGCTCTCTCTTTGCACAGTAAAGTTCTAACTGAAAAGCAACATGTAATGCACCTGAGCGATATCTGAAAGCTGAATGAAAGCCCCGAATGTGACGTTTTGTGTTTGAAGCAAAAGTGTGAATCCCTATTAGAGTTGGCAATAATGTAATGTGTCTTGTGTGTTTTGTTTTGGGACAAGGCTTGTGCTTTACTGAGTAATGGGAAGTTTTGTCTTTGGTGTTTTACTTGTGTATAAATGTGAGATTCATTGTATTTTGTTTTTAAAGATGTGATTGGCAAAATCTCTAAATATTGCAAATTCTAGAGGATTTTTGTGTGTGTTATTATTTGAGCCGGAATGTTAACTAATCTATCTGTGTCTCTTGTTCCTCATAATGTAGACTTTGGTATATCTGATACTGTTAACTCCTGTCATTTTAGAAGATTTGTAATGGGGAGTTGATATATACAGGACACATTCATACATTTTGTACACACCTACTCATTCGACATTGTAGAATAATAGTGAAGACATCAAAACGAACACATGGAATCATGTAGTAATCAAAAAAGTGTTAAACAAATCAAAATATTTGAGATTCTTCAAAGTAGCCACCAGCTGCCTTGATGACAGCTTTGCACACTCTTGGCATTCTCTCAACCAGCTTCACCTGGAATGCTTTTCCAACAGTCTTGAAGGAGTTTCCACATGCTGAGCTCTTGTTGGCTGCTTTTCCTTCACTCTGCAGTCCAACTCATCCCAAACCATATCAATTGGGTTGAGGTCAGGTTATTGTGGAGGCCTGGTCATTTAATGCAGCACTCCATCACTCTCCTTCTTAGTCAAATAGCCCTTACACAGCCTGGAGGTGTGTTTTGGGTCATTGTCCAGTTGAAACATCCATATGGGATGGTGTATTGCTGCAGAATACTGTGGTAGCCATGCTGGTTAAGTGTGCCTTGGATTCTAAATAAATCACTGACAGTTTCACCAGCAAAACACCATCACACCACCTCCTCCATGCTTCATGGTGGGTGCCACACATGCAGAGATCATCCGTTCACCTACTCTGCGTCTCACAAAGACACAGTGGTTGGAACCAAAAATCTGAAATTTGACTCATCAGACTAGAGGACAGATTTCCACTGGTCTAATGTCCATTGCTTGTGTTTCATTGCCCAAGCAAGTCTCTTCTTATTATTGGTATCATTTAGTAGTGGTTTCTTTGCAGCAATTCGACCATGAAGGCCTGATTCCCGCAGTCTCCTCTGAACAGTTGATGTTGAGATATGTCTGTTACTTGAACTCTGAAGCATTTATTTGGGCTGCAAATTCTGAGGCTGGTAAACTCTAATGAACTTATCCTCTGCATCCTCATGAGAGCCAGTTTCATCATAGAGCTTGATGGTTTTTGCGACTGCATTTGAAGAAATTTAAAGTTCTTGAAATTTTCCAGATTGACTGACCTTCATGTTGTAAAGTGATAATGGACTGTCGTTTCACTTTGCTTATTTGAGCTGTTCTTGCCATAATATGGACTTGGTCTTTTACCAAGTAGGGCTATCTTCTGTATACCGCCCCTACTTTGTCACAACACAGCTGATTCGCTTAAATGCATTAAGATGGAAAGAAATTCCACAAATGAACTTTTAAGCAGACACCTGTTAATCGAAATGCATTCCAGGTGACTCCCTCATGATGCTGGTTGAGAGAATGCAAAGCTGTCAGGTTGGCTCCAGTTAAGAATCTCTACAATAAGATGCATTTTGATTTGTTTAACACCTTTTTTTTTGGTTATTACATGATTCCATATATGTTATTTCATAGTTTTGATGTCTTCACTATTATTCTACAATGTAAAAAATAAAGAAAAACTCTGGAATGAGTAGGTGTCCAAACTTTTGACTGGTACTGTATGTTTTTACTGGTTTGTGAGATACTTAGTCGTATTAGCAGAGATTGGCAGATCTCTCTGCGATATGTATGATGGGGACATTTTGCATGATGTTCCTGTATGAGGGTATTAATATAGTAGGCTATACACATCAGTGGACCTACAGTATGGTAGCTTTGACACAGTATTCATGTGTTATTAATGACTCTGTTCTCTCTTATTCTTTCACTGTGGAGGGGAGGGAAGAACACACACACTGTATTGTCTCTAGTGTGTTGCTGCACTAAATAACTATCATTGTCATAACCTTCTGAAACAAAGGATTCAGGAAAATCTACGATGACACCACAGTAATGTTCTTTAAAAGAGCTATGACATAATGGTGTTCTCTAAAACAGCAACAGTGACTCTAGTCTCTAACATATCCACGAACATATCCACAAGTACTGAATTGTTGAATGTAACAAGATGTTACCCCCACAAAATAGTCTCTGACTTTTACCAGGAGGAGAAGAAACATGTACCAGAGACCTGTAACAATCAGCTTCTCTTCTAAATATTTTGGTTGGTTCGAGGTAGTTTGCTGCTTGAAATACTGGTGTCCTGCAGTCTGAAATGGGATTGTGGTTGTGGGGTAATTGTTAGAGTTGCGTAAATTCGAATCTGGTATCAGGATAAATATAACAATGAGTCACTGATTTGTATACTATGTATTTTTTTTTATTAGCTAAGCAATAAATGGCAAATGCAACTTTCATATATATGGGCTCACTGTAATACCACGCAGGGCAGAACAGGGAACTGACAGGATGTATGTAAACAGTTGTTCTTATACTGTGATAGGCCAACAGATGGGTTGGAACGATGTCTATCACAGTAGAGGCTGAGCGTGGTTTAGACTTGCTCAGCCTATCGCAGGCGCTCAGGCGGGTCCCCGCCTCTTGGCGCTTCTTGGAGTCCTCCCTCCGTCGATGTATAGATTCTTACTGTTCTGGTATCGCAGCCTAGTTAGTTGTTGTGTTGTTCAGTATTGTGTTGTTCAGTATTTTTCCATCTCAGTTAAACCTCGTGATGGCCACCCCTCCCTATACCTGATTAACCACAACTTTGTAAGATACAGCAAGTCACACCATGTGCTCAATATTGTTACATACAAACACAAGGACAAAGCATCTGCTGGGCTGTTATCTACAGTTTTGCAACATGCAGGTCACATCATGTTACTCAGTTCTTGTCACACACACAAACAGGCAAGTAGATGTAGCAAGCAGTTGTTTAATCTCATGATGATGCTCAAGTGCACAAATGCAGATACTTCACACAGCCAACATCAGATCATATTTAATCATATATATATATATATGGTAAAACACAGAATCCCACAAATAATAAAATATGTTGCTGAGTGACATTCAGTATGCCAATCAGTTTTTGCCATTGCTAATTGTTCATTTTAATATTTTTTTATATAATGTATAATCACATTGTGTTTGTCACCATAATGTTTTATTGGGCTTTGTTGTGATCATTTTAATGTTCTCATACACCTCCAGTCCTGGACACGAGGCTAAAGTAAAAAACTGGCGTATGAAAATTATTTGGACTTTGGAATGTGAAGATGCGAACAAAGTATGTGATTTTGTGTGATTATAATCTGTTAGATCATTTTGAAAGGGGGAATGAAAATGTAAATATATAAAACCTATATTTTTCGATCTGTTAGTTGTGATGTCCTCAATGTTTGACTTTGACCAGAATATATATTTTTTGTCTTTCTCTTAACTTGTGGGTATTGCTGTTACAAAGATGAGCTTGGAAAAGGAAGATTCAAAAGATGGAGACACTGATATATTTTTGTAACAAACTAACAACGCTGAGCCCAGTCAGTGTATCTCATGCTTTGCTTCATCAAGGTTGACTTGTAGAACATTTGAAAATCAATAAACGACTGACTCAGATTAAGATCTTTCTCTGTGTCATTATTCCTGTGCCTTGAAAACAATAGTTTTATTGTTATACTACATTTTATGTTACATAGTAAAATACACATCCCAACAAAATAGATGTCTGCTGCGTTGATATGAATGTGTTATTCACTCCCTTCGTCAGTAGGCGTTAGTGTAATTCTACATTTTCAGAAAAGTACCTGCTAAATATTGTTTGTCTGCTTCAAGTTATTGTATCGCAGAGGCAGTTGCCACCATGAAGTAGATATTTTTAACACGTACTCACAGGCACTATCCCACTGCTGGACAGCATGTGGGCTTTGACCTGCTTAGTTTCCAACCTGGGCTAGTGCACCCCTCTATAGCCGACCTGGTGGTACCAGACTCCCCCAGGAGCACCATATCGATCTTAGTGAGGACAGCCCAGAACTCCTCAGCTCACTCGATCCACCAACCTCAGCCTCCCAGTGACTTGGATTATAGGCAGTATTTTGGATAAAGCAGATGTTAGCTAGAATGTGTGACCACCGTTTGCCTCATGCAGCGCGACACATCTCCTCTGCAGACGAGTTCCTGCCCCTGGGGAGGATGGCGGGAGTCCAATCCCTTAGGTTGTGTGGCCTTGCTGTCTGGATCTGCACCGTTGTGTTGATTGGAACAGTTTGTTTCCCTCCACTGGGTGACTGTTCAGGTGAAGATGAAAGTCCAGAGCCGAAGGGACCACCACAGACCCGGAGTAGTGGTCCAGAACGAGAAGTGAGTCGAAGGAAAAGAGAAGTATAAGGTCAAGATGAGGGAGGGAATCTGTTCCTCTCTCTAGCTGAAATGGTGGCAAATGTCACCTCATATAAGACTTCTTGTTGGGTATGTGGGTGGGGTCATGTGGGAGTAGGTAAGGGTCCCCATATGTAGGGGTATCCTTTGGGGTAAACTTAACAATTACACTGTCCCCCAATACTGTCATTGGCTACTCCCCCCCCCACCCCCTGAGAAAAATGGGAAATGCTACTAGAGATGCCTTGTTTTCTCTGAATGAGGAAGTAAAAGCACTCACCGAGGTGGCCCTGCAAAACAGGGAGGCACTTGACTACTTATTGGCTGGTCAAGGGGGTATTTGTGCACTCATTGGTGACAAATGCTGCACTTTTGTCCCAGATGTGTCATCAAATGTGACTGGTCTTGCTAACTACATTGCCACTGTTACAAAGTCTTATTCCCGGGAATCAGAGTGGGTGTTTACTGGTTGGCTGAAGGGCCTCTTTGGAGCTTCGGGACCTCAGATAGCTCAATGGTTGATAGCTGGAATCTTTTGTTTAATGTGTATGATTATTTCCACTTCCCTGGCAACTTGAGTCTCAGCAACTAGCATGTTCAAAAGAAGGTGCTACTGATAACTTGCTGTCTCTCCAGGAACTTTCCCCCTATAATGGATGATAATATACAACAATGAGTTAGTATCCATGTTTGATGAAGTACCTGAAGGTTTTAAGGTAGGTTGTTATTAAGTCCAAAAAACAAGTTCAGCACTGTGTTCAACAAAAGATGCCCAAATCATTATTCTTTTTTAAATTAGAGACCTATTCTGCCTATCCAGGTGTCAGACACACTCTCTATGTTCTCCAGAGTGGGAAATGACGTCAGTCTACCGTGTAACAATGTGGTTTATCCAGACTGCTCCTCAACTACATGGATCTATAACAGAGATGCATCTACTGGTACTATTGAAGAGGTCAATGGGGGGAGGTCAGAAAAGGAAAACAAACTAACAGACAGACAGATTCAGTGTTGGGTCTAACTTTTCTCTACATGTTAGTGATGTCAAAGCTGAGTATGCTGGAATCTACATTTTTAAAGAGAACCTTAAGAATGGGACAATGTGTAGTGGGTGAAGCTTTTTATTTGTCGCTTCTAAATAGTGAGTATTACTGTTTGAATACATTAAGTTTGGTATATTAGATGTATTTGTAACATCTCCTTTTCTTTCACAGTCTCCCAGTCCACGTTAATGAGAGATACAATGCCTGATGGAACAGTGAAATGAACATGCCCCTGCTCAGCTATTATGGAAACTGTAACCCACTCATCATTAGTGGTGTTACTCTGAGCTGGGTGGATGAGACCAGCTAACACAATGCTCTCCCTGTGACATCTCTCTGACTGTGACACTTCAGAGGGAGGACAACAACAGGAAGCTGACATGTCAGCTGACTGAAAGGGGATAAGTGAAGACCTCCATTGACTTCACCTCCACATTCTCAGGTATGTGTTCCTGTTATGCTCCTATAATCTGAATAAAATATGTAATGATATTAAAGTTGAATATCAAACCTGATACTTTCTCCTGATATCAGTGATTGGTGAACAAGCATACAGCTCTCTACTGTATTTGTCTGATGAAGAGTTATATAAAAGTGGATGTTCTTCTACTGATCTAGATACAGTGCCTTGCGAAAGTATTCGGCCCCCTTGAACTTTGCGACCTTTTGCCACATTTCAGGCTTCAAACATAAAGATATAAAACTGTATTTTTTTGTGAAGAATCAACAACAAGTGGGACACAATCATGAAGTGAAACGACATTTATTGGATATTTCAAACTTTTTTAACAAATCAAAAACTGAAAAATTGGGCGTGCAAAATTATTCAGCCCCTTTACTTTCAGTGCAGCAAACTCTCTCCAGAAGTTCAGTGAGGATCTCTGAATGATCCAATGTTGACCTAAATGACTAATGATGATAAATACAATCCACCTGTGTGTAATCAAGTCTCCGTATAAATGCACCTGCACTGTGATAGTCTCAGAGGTCCGTTAAAAGCGCAGAGAGCATCATGAAGAACAAGGAACACACCAGGCAGGTCCGAGATACTGTTGTGAAGAAGTTTAAAGCCGGATTTGGATACAAAAAGATTTCCCAAGCTTTAAACATCCCAAGGAGCACTGTGCAAGCGATAATATTGAAATGGAAGGAATATCAGACCACTGCAAATCTGCCAAGACCTGGCCGTCCCTCTAAACTTTCAGCTCATACAAGGAGAAGACTGATCAGAGATGCAGCCAAGAGGCCCATGATCACTCTGGATGAACTGCAGAGATCTACAGCTGAGGTGGGAGACTCTGTCCATAGGACAACAATCAGTCGTATATTGCACAAATCTGGCCTTTATGGAAGAGTGGCAAGAAGAAAGCCATTTCTTAAAGATATCCATAAAAAGTGTCGTTTAAAGTTTGCCACAAGCCACCTGGGAGACACACCAAACATGTGGAAGAAGGTGCTCTGGTCAGATGAAACCAAAATTGAACTTTTTGGCAACAATGCAAAACGTTATGTTTGGCATAAAAGCAACACAGCTCATCACCCTGAACACACCATCCCCACTGTCAAACATGGTGGTGGCAGCATCATGGTTTGGGCCTGCTTTTCTTCAGCAGGGACAGGGAAGATGGTTAAAATTGATGGGAAGATGGATGGAGCCAAATTACAGGACCATTCTGGAAGAAAACCTGATGGAGTCTGCAAAAGACCTGAGACTGGGACGGAGATTTGTCTTCCAACAAGACAATGATCCAAAACATAAAGCAAAATCTACAATGGAATGGTTCAAAAATAAACATATCCAGGTGTTAGAATGGCCAAGTCAAAGTCCAGACCTGAATCCAATCGAGAATCTGTGGAAAGAACTGAAAACTGCTGTTCACAAATGCTCTCCATCCAACCTCACTGAGCTCGAGCTGTTTTGCAAGGAGGAATGGGAAAAAATGTCAGTCTCTCGATGTGCAAAACTGATAGAGACATACCCCAAGCGACTTACAGCTGTAATCGCAGCAAAAGGTGGCGCTACAAAGTATTAACTTAAGGGGGCTGAATAATTTTGCACGCCCAATTTTTCAGTTTTTGATTTGTTAAAAAAGTTTGAAATATCCAATAAATGTTGTTCCACTTCATGATTGTGTCCCACTTGTTGTTGATTCTTCACAAAAAAATACAGTTTTATATCTTTATGTTTGAAGCCTGAAATGTGGCAAAAGGTCACAAAGTTCAAGGGGGCCGAATACTTTCGCAAGGCACTGTATTAAAGACAAGGGCACTGAAGATGGTGATGTCATCACCACAGTCCCAGGTTTTAAAAAACTCCATCAGTATGATGTGTGCAGATATACTGTAGTACACCTTCCATGTGCCATCTTGATATGTAGAAGTTAGCAACGTTTCTTAAATATTGGGTCAGGGTTGGTACCTTTAACGGCTTGAGACTGAGAATAGAAAATAGATGTATAGAATCAATCTTTAGGATGTTTTTAACATAAATCTTCAATAATGTTCCAACCGGAGAATTCCTTTGTCTTCAGAAATGCAATGGAATGCAGGTCGCTCTCACTTGAACGCACGAGACTGAGCTTGTGGCTGCTGGCAGACCTCTGACTCAATCCCCTCTCATTCACCCCCACATCACAGTAGAAGCATCAAACAAGGTTCTAAAGACTGTTGACATCTAGTGGAAGCCTTTGGAAGTGCAAGATGACCCCATAGACACTGTGTATTCGATAGGGTAAGAGTCGAACCTCAGATTTCCCACTTCCTGGTTGGATTTTTTCTCAGGTTTTTGCCTGCCATATGAGTTCTGTTATACTCACAGACATCATTCAAACAGGTTTTAGAAACTTCAGAGTGTTTTCTATCCAAATCTACAAATTATATGCATATTCTAGCTTTTATGGCAGAGTAGCAGGCAGTTTAATTTGGGCACTCTTTTCATCCAAAATTCCCAATGCTGCCCCCTACCCTAGAGAAGTTAACTGCTAGGCTACCTTCCTAGACTACCTATCTACTGCTAAACTAACTTACAAGTTCAGGCTTTTTACTTTGCTGTGGTGCAGTTCACACTCACATCCTGTGGACATTTATGCTTGTCTGTGATGCCTAATACCACTACTCCATGTTTAAGATGTTATATAACTCTAAAGTTATTTAGTGGATGGTCTGAACAATCAAAGTAATCTATTAGGCATGAATTAAAACACTCAGCTAGATCGTTGGTGTTCAGACAGAGGAGAAGTTGTAGAGGTGTTTGGCTGATGGATATTGTTCCTCAGCATCTTCTATTGACCGGTGTGTGATACAAACTTTACTTTCATTTAAATCAATCTAAATGATTGACTGTGTTTAATCCCTGTCTGTGTCATTGTCCAGGTACCAGTAATGCTGTTAAGTTGCCCATCAGTCACATCTTGCTCTTTGTGACACTGACCATCTTGGCTGCCATCGTCACTATTTACACAAGGAGGATCCGCCCACCCAAGGCTCTGCCCCCACAAGCAGGTGAGAGTCACAGGCATTGGTCCAGTTCCATTTATGTTCCTAACTCCTCCTACAACATCAGAGTTCACAGATCTGAAAGGACTGTATAGACCTAAACATTATGAATGGTTCCATCAATCCATAGAACACATGGAGCAAACAGCACATTACATTCACATATTCTGATCTTCAGACGTGTGAACTGAAATGGAATCAGGTCATAAATAGTCCTTTGACATAGTCATCTTGTCCATCTAATCCCCTATTAACTAGTTCATCTTTATGGTCTGCTATAGAATGAATGGTGAGACATGTTGTCTGATGTGTTGTTTTGTTCTCTGTATAGAAGAAGCCTCTGGTATTGAGATTCATGTCCTGGAGGAATGACCCCTTGTTCCTCACTCTTCTCCCTGTGCTGGACTAAGACTTTCAAACTGTCTGTGGTTTTATTGATTAGAGGGCATTATACATGTTTTTTAAAGCTGATGTTCATGTATGATATAGTAGAGTGTGTTGGAAGATGTATTTATAGTTGTATTTTCAACTTTTAGTATCTTTAGTATCAGTAACTGTCAGAGCAGCTCACAGATTACTGCACCTGTACATAGCCCACCTATAATTTAGCCCAAACAACTACCTCTTTCCCAACTGTATTTAATTTATTTATTTATTTTGCTCCTTTGCACCCCATTATTTTTATTTCTACTTTGCACATTCTTCCATTGCAAAACTACCATTCCAGTGTTTTACTTGCTATATTGTATTTACTTTGCCACCATGGCCTTTTTGCCTTTACCTCCCTTCTCACCTCATTTGCTCACATCGTATATAGACTTGTTTCTACTGTATTATTGACTGTATGTTTGTTTTACTCCATGTGTAACTCTGTGTTGTTGTTAGTGTCGAACTGCTTTGCTTTATCTTGGCCAGGTCGCAATTGTAAATGAGAACTTGTTCTCAACTTGCCTACCTGGTTAAATAAAGGTAAAATAAAAAAATAAATAAAAATCTATTTAACATATTTGTTGTTGCATGCAGTAGGGGTCATGACATCACTGAAGCAATGAAGGAAGTCAGCAAAGAGACATTCAGATTTTGTTTATCCATATTCTTTTTCCTAACCTATTTGTTTTTTATGAACACAATGCTTTTCTAACGTTTAAATTAATTTATGAAACAGTTTTAAAATAAACGATTAAAAATGTATTATGTCTAACTCTTTGTCAGTACAGTACAGAGGTGTTTTTTTACTATACACTTCCACAATACAGTAGCCTACACAGTTTTTAGTTTTTTCACCTTTACCTGCTGCTGAATTTCATGTCGGCCTGGTGGAGCGTTCCTGGCCACTAGGGGCCCCACGAAACCAATTTAAAAAGTAAACCCAGTGTCTCAACATACTGTTGAGAGTTAGAATAGTAGAATACACAAGGTGAAAGTTTGAAATTTTAGTTGTGCATCAGCAGTTTTTCTCTTGTTGTGTTAGTGAATGACAGTCACTAAATTTGCCATGTCAGCTAACAATTTTTAGATTTGTAAATGAGTCTAGCCAGCTTTCTAATCTTGTAGTAATCATGTCCAAATACCGACTGGGCACGCAGGGCACATGCCAGGGGGCCCTGACCTCCAGGGGGCTTGTATTGACTTTGTTAGTCATTCTTACTCAGATATCATTAACATGTCATGAGTCATGGCAAAATGTGCAGAATTGTCTTTAAAAATGCAAAAATGAATCTCTGCCCCATGGAAAAATTTGTAGAATTGCATGACATTTTTTATAAAATAGCAACATCTTGTCTCTGCCCCATGACAAAATGTATGCAACGGCCAAAATCTTGTTTAAAAACTGGAACATTTACTCTACACCCATGGCAAAATGTGTAGAATTGCAGGAAATAACTTTAAGTTAATGTTTCTATTCACCTTCAAGAGGGTGGCAATAGGCTAGACATATATATACAGTGGGGCAAAGAAGTATTTAGTCAGCCACCAATTGTGCAAGTTCTCCCACTTAAAAAGATGAGAGGCCTGTAATTTTCATCATAGGTACACTTCAACTATGACAGACAAAATGAGGAAAAAAAATCCAGAAAATCACATTGTAGGATTTTTAATTAATTTATTTGCAAATTTATTTCTGTTTTTAGAGGGAGAGAAACCAAAAGCCCACCGTGCCTATTTTTTGGACAAGGACATCATGGCCGGCCAAACCCCCCTCTATTCCACTGTCAACTAACCTCAGGGAGCCAAGACATAAGGAGAGACAGAGAACCCTGCTGACCCCAGCTCCATCTACTACACTGTCAACTAACCTCAGGGAGCCAAGACATAAGGAGAGACAGAGAACCCTGCTGACCCCAGCTCCATCTACTACACTGTCAACTAACCTCAGGGAGTCAAGACATAAGGAGAGACAGAGAACTCTGCTGACCCCAGTTCCCTCTACAACACTGTCACCTAACCTCTGTTGTTTAACCTTTATTTAACTAGGCAAGTCAGTTAAAAACAAATTCTTATTTACAATGATGGCCAACCCAGGCCAAACCCTAACCCAGACACCTCTTGGCCAATTGTGCGCTGCCCTATGGGACTCTATGGGTCTGTAGTGATGCCTCTAGCACTGAGATGCAGTGCCTTAGACCACTCAGCGCAGCGGTTAAATGTATCATTTAACTTGTTAACTTGACTGAGAACACATTATTTACAGCAACAACCCGGGAAATAGTTACAGGAGAGATGAATGAGCCAATTGGAAGCTGGGGATGATTAGGTGGCTACAGTATGATGGTCAGATTGGGAGTGTAGCCAGGATACCAGAGTTAACACCCCTACTCTTACAGTATCTTTAGTGACCACAGAGAGTCAGGACACTTGTTTAAACATCCCGATTGAAAGGCAGCACTCTACACAGGGCAATGTCCCCAATCACTGACCTGGGATATTTTAGGACATGTGAGGCGTCTGTTTCTCAAACTAGACACTCTAATGTACTTGTCCTCTTGCTCAGTTGTGCACCGGGGGCTCCCACTCCTCTTTCTATTCTGGTTAGAGCCACTTTGCGCTACTCTGTGAAGGGAGTAGTACACAGCGTTGCATGAGATCTTCAGTTTCTTGGCAATTTCTCGCATGGAATAGCCTTCCTACAAGAATAGACTGACAAGTTTCAGAAGAAAGTTCTTTGTTTCTGACCATTTTGACCCTGTAATCAAACCCACATTTGCTGATGCTCGAGATACTCAACTAGCCTAAAGAAGGCCAGATATATTGCTTCTTTAATCAGCAAAACGGCTTTCAGCTGTGCTAACATAATTGCAAAAGGGTTTTCTAATGATCAATTAGCCTTTTAAAATTATAAACTTGGATTAGCTAACACAACGTGCCATTGGAACACAGGAGTGATGGTTGCTGATAATGGGCCTCTGTACACCTATGTAGATATGCCATTTAAATATCTGCCTTTTCTTGCTACAATAATCATTTACAACATTAACAACGTCTACACTGTATTTCTGATCAATTTGATGTTATTTTAATGGACCAAAAATGTGCTTTTCTTTCAAAAACAAGAACATTTCTAAGTGACGCCAAACTTTTGAATGGTAGTGTATATATACCCTAGATTGCTGATGCTATGTGTTCGCCAATGAGATGCTTTGAAGCCACCGGTCGGCAATATTGGCACTCCCTAATAGGAGCAGTCCTCCATAGAAATGAATGGAATTCTACAGTATTTTCAATTAAAAGTTTCAAGGACAAAATGACATGTATTGAAGTATTTTTTTGTTGTAGTGAGGACAGTAACATTAGTACAAAAAATAAATACTTGAAGGAAAATATTTTAGCTCACATAATATACATTAAAGGTATGCATAAAGGTGTCTGTAATAGAATAAATGGGTAAAAAAACAAATGAAGACATTAATAAATGCATTTCTATAGCTTCCAAAATATTTTACAATTGAGGAGGAGTGCCAAGATTGCTGCCTGTGGCTTCAATACAGCACCCCTGTCCGTCATCCAGGGTTTGCACTCATCATCGTCTTAACAAACACCCACCATGAAGCCCATTAGATTTGCCTGACATCAGACAAACTAAGGGAAGAGAAAACCCCCACCAACTTAGGTTAGGGAGTAAAAGTAACGTGCAACAAACCAAAAAATGGAGACACAAGAAAAAAGGCTTTAACAACATAGAAAGGAAGAGCTAAACAGCTGTGTAGCCGTGCTGAAGCTCTTACTTCCCCTTACTTACACTTACTTCCCCTTCGTATATTCTTGACGTCTATGAGTGTGCAATGTGTCTGTTTGTTTTTCTTTTTAGATACGTGATGATAGACCACCACCACAATCTTTAAATCTATGTTAAGGCCAGCTTGTAAAGCAACATCATACCAAGTGGTTAATGGACCACACACGCCATTCCGTATTCTCAGTAACTCAAAGAACCAACTTGTGCAATCCAAGTTCTGTTTCTAGTCGACATGACAGGATCATGCTGAATCATCCTTGATGATTTATTAAATCACATTGGTTGTGATCATTCATCCACAATTAAAGTGCTGATGTAGCCAGCCTTTTGATGTAGCCATCCTTTTCATCCTTTTGATGTAGCCATCCTTTTCATCCTTTTGATGTAGCCATCCTTTTGATGTAGCCATCCTTTTCATCCTTTTGATGTAGCCATCCTTTTGATGTAGCCATCCTTTTGATGTAGCCATCCTTTTGATGTAGCCATCCTTTTCATCCTTTTGATGTAGCCATCCTTTTGATGTAGCCATCCTTTTGAGCTTCTATTTGAGGTTGGTGATGTGGGAATGTCCAGCACAGTCGGGTGCTGATGGGAGAACGGCTGATAATAATGGCTGGAATGGAGTAAATGGAATGGCATCAAACACAAGGAAACCATGTATTTGATGCCATTCCACTGATTCCGCTCCAGTCATTACCATAAACTCGAGGCCTCAATTAAGGCGGCACCAATTTCCTGTGATGTACAGTTATAGCCAAACGGCCTGTTGTGATAGAATTGATGTCATCATCCTTGCGCATCAACTTCAAATCGAAGAAGAGGGTATTAGCCAATCTAAGAAGTGAAGTCTGGTTCGTAAAAACAAGACAAATCCAACACCACACAGAACAGAGAAAGAAACGGTTACGGAAGGCAGAGCAAGAGCAACATGGCTGGGGCCCATCACACTCTCATTCCACTGCTGATCCTAAAGCTTATCAATGCAGGTAAGAGGACACCTACTGTAGGATAAAAGATCAGCCATGCTCATTAACCATTCATGCTGTGTGTAGGTTTGCTAACAGGTGGCTAGAGACTAATCTACATAGTATTTACCACTTATAATGGATCCTTGATATTTGAGTAAGGATTTTACTGTGTTACATGGATACATTTTGTTTTTCTCGTTAGGTGTGCATGGAAAACAATTATCTCAATACGTCAATGAGGGGGCTGATGTCAGTCTGCTGTGTGATAATGTGGTTAATTCAGACTGCTCCTTGATTATGTGGCTTCACAGCAGAGAGAGTTTTCCAAATGCTATTCAAGAGGTTTATAACGGGAAGGTGAAAGTTAACTCAAAGAGAGCTAAAAAACTGAGTGTGGACGCTGACTGTTCTCTACATATTCACAATGTCACAGCTGAGGATGCTGGACGCTACACATGTCGAATTTTAAAACACCAAAATCCCTTTTCAGACACTGATACCTATCTGTCTGTTCTGACCAGTGAGTATTTCAGTTTACAGTAAAGTCAAGGATGAAAATCTGTCTTCGTAAAACCTATGCAATACAGTATTATAGTATTATAGTATTAGTATTATAGTATTACAGTATTTTAGTATTGGTGTTATAGTATTGCAGTATTATAGTATTACAGTATTATAGTATTAGTATTATAGTATTACAGTATTTTAGTATTAGTGTTATAGTATTGCAGTATTATAGTATTGGTATTATAGTTTTACAGGGTTACAGTATTATAGTATTTGTATTATAGCATTGCAGTATTACAGTATTGACATTATAGTATTACTCTATACATGAGTGACCTACAACAATACTTTATTCCTTGAAGAGAAACCATGGTAAAATTGAATGTTTTCTTATGTCTCTTGCAGTCTCCTTGTCCACACTACTGACATATCTAAAGCCTGATAGACCAGTAACAATAAGGTGCTCTCTGCACACCAATGAAGGACGTGGAAAGTGTAGGTTATTTCACAATAGCGAAGTTCATCTGAGCTGGATTGATGAGACTGGTAGGAAGCTGCAGGGAGACTCCAGATACCAGCTCACAGGGCCTCGTTGTGACATCACTCTGACTGTGACATTCCAGAAGGAGGACAACAACAGGAAGTGGACGTGCACGCTGACTGAAAAGGGAAACATGAAGATCTCCATTGACTTCACCTCCACATTCTCAGGTATGTGTTCTTGTTATGCTCCTATAATCTGCATAAGTTCACAAGATTTAATGACATTAAAGTGAATGTCAAACCTGATCCTTTGTCTTGATATCAGTGATGAGTGAACACGCATACTGCTCTACTGTATGAGTCTGATAATGAAGAGTTATTTAAAAGAGCATGTTCTTCTCCTGAACTAGATATTAAAGACACGGATGATGACGGTGGAGAGGAAAACGACGGTAAGAAACCATCTACACCGTAAAACCAGATAAGTTCTGGCTGTTCAAACAGCCAGAGGAAACGATTACCTCAAAAATATGAACTTAAGAAACTTAAAAATAGCTGAACCGAGCAGTACTACCTTCATATGAGTAATACAAATGCAGTTTTTTGGACTAAGATATACTTCAATTTAACACCCCCACTAAGCAACAAATCCAATACTTTCCCTGTGTGCCTTGGCTCTTCGATTGAATTGTAGCTTGTAGTTTGTGAGACATGGTTGTTGAATTTGTTCATTTTCAGTCCTATGGCCTTCAAGTGAGTTCCTAGGTGAATATTATTATAATAACATTATAATTAAACCATTATCTATATCATAAAGTGTAATACAGTAGCCTGAAACTTATAGTTTAAGTGGGGTTGCAAAATGTCCAGTAATCTTCGAACGAGGATGTGCCAGAATTTTGCAACCCTTACTCTAAATCACATCATGCTGGCTTGCAAAGTGATGTGTAACTCATATTGAAATTGATCATGCATCTATCCAACAGTTGAAATGTGTATTCATCCACAACCTGCAGTCATGATGACTGCCAGGGTTCAGAACAGTGGGAGGAGACGACCTAAACCATTTAAACTGGAACAACCATTTCAGTAATGGGGCAAATATTCGGTGATCGGATTAGTTTCAAAAAATGTTATTTATCTTTATGTAGCATAACTTTTGAATCAATCAATCAGTCAATGTACACATGCAAAAACACAGATATTAAAACTATTTAGAAAACTCTACCCGCAGTACAGCATGCTCAGAAAATAGTTAATTTATTAGCATATCTTTAAAAAAACTTGTTGGTGCGACTTCTCATTTAGTTCTGAGTCAGTACCACATAAACATTTTAAGTATTAATAACTTTTCATTAACTTTGAGTACTAGAAGTATTTCAGTTAAAAATGCCTTGGGATTTACAGTGTACTAAGTCAAATTCAAACTTTGTTTACCAAGGCAACGCTTTTACTACTGTACCTCATTGTGCTTCATCTATGGACTATTGTGTGCCAGTCCCTCCTTCACTCACCTCCTTGTTGTGAGCCAGGCGGATCTCAAGTGACACAGGTGTGCTCTCTGTCTTCCTCCATCAGGTCTTAAACAGTCGCTGCTGATCTGGGTGCCAATGGGGGTGGTGGTGTGTGTGGCTATGTGTGTGACCGCAGTCACCTTCAGAAGGAGGGCGTGTAAGTCAACTATAACTCTCTTATTTACCCTTCTGAAGTCAGGTTCTGTTCTATCTGAAATGAACTAATTTCCTTCATACAGTAGATATTTATAATGTTGTATAGAAAATAAAACCTTATTTTTCTTGCTAAATGTGTATTTATGAATGATTCATGGTCGTTTGTTCTCAGATTATGTTTCAGGAAATCAGATGCCAGTCAACCCAGGAAATATGGTGCAAGCAAACAACAGGGATGTAAGTAAATGGGTTGTCAACAAAATAATTCCCTTTGATTGTTACTGTGGATATAATGTGTGTGTGTGTGTGTGTGTGTGTGTGTGTGTGTGTGTGTGTGTGTGTGTGTGTGTGTGTGTGTGTGTGTGTGTGTGTGTGTGTGTGTGTGTGTGTGTGTGTGTGTGTGTGTGTGTGTAGGAACAGAGAGCAGACATAACCTATGCTGAGTTCAACCTTCCCACTAGTAGGAGGATGGTGGAGAAAGACCAACAGACAGAGTATGCAACCATCAGAACATGACCCTGAATCATGAACTGTTCCGTATTGAGGCTGTAAAGAAGTGGTATTCAAATCCTACCCTGCAGGTCTGGAGTACTGTTGGTTTTCTGGAATACCTGATGACTAATTGCACCCACCTGGTGTCCTGGGTCTAAATGAAACAAATAAGAATGGAACTGACTTCAAGGTCCAGATTTTAATTTGAGGGGGCTATGAAGTGGAGATGTAAGAACTTGAAGGTTCCCTTGAAATAAACTTTCTGAGTTAAGCTATACCAAAAAGTGTGGTTCTTACAACATTTACATTTCCTTTACATTACCTTACCAAGATATACCAATAAGAATAACAATAAAATAATAAGAACATGATAAAGTAAGTAAGCATACTATATACAGGGTCAGTTCCAGTACCATATTTACAATGTGCAGGGATACTGGAGTGATGGGGGTAGATATGTATAGGGGTAAGGTGACTAGGCATCAGGATATGTGATAAACAGAGTAGCAGCAGCATATATGATAATTGTATGTGAGTGTGAGCAAATGAGAGACTGTTTGTGTGTGTGTTGGAGTGTCCATGTGCGTAGTGTGTAGGGCCCTGTGAGTGTGCATAGAGAATAAGAATAAAATACAAAGGTCAGTTTAGATAATCCGTGAAGCTATTTAGCAGTCTTATGGCACGGGGATAGAAGCTGTTCAGGAGCCTGTTGGTGTCAGACTTGATGCACCGATACCGCTTGCCATCCTGAAGCAGGGAAAACAGTGACTTGGGTGGTTGGAGTCTTTAATGATTTTCTGGGCCTTCCTTTCACACCGCCTGATAAACAGTAAAGGTCATGGATGGCAGGGAACTTGGACACACCCATGTGTTGAGTTTCTTCATGGCAGAGGTGATGTTGCCAATTCTTACCATCTGGGGTCGGCCTGTCAGGAAGTCCAGGATCCAGTTGCAGAGGGAGGTGTTCAGGCTGAGGTTCCTAAGCTTGGTGACGAGCTTGGAGGGGACAATGGTGTTGAACGCTGAGCTGTAGTCAATGAACAGCATTCTCACATGGGTATTACACCTAGGTGGGTGAGGGCAGTGTGTAGTGCAATTGAGATTGCATCGTCTATGGATCTGTTGGGGCGGTATGCAAATTGGAGTGGGTCTAGGGTGTCTGGGATAATGGAGTTGATGTGAGCCATGACCAGCCTTTCAAAGCACTTCATGATTACAGATGTGAGTTCTACAGGGCGGTAGTCATTGTGGCATGAAGCCTTAGGGTTCTTGGGAACAGGAATGATGGTGATCATGTTAAAATGTGTGGAGTACAGACTGGGAAAGGAGAGGTTGAAAATTTCAGTGAATATACCTGCCAGCTGTTCTGCATATGCTCTGAGAATGTGCCCTGCGGCCTTGCGGTTATTGACCTGATTAAAGACTTTACTCACTCCAGCCACATGTGGCGCATGTCAGAGCCTGTGTAATATGATTCCACCTTATTCCTATATTGTCCATTTGCTAATTTGATGACTCTGTGAAGGTCAAAGCGGGACTTCTTGTACTTGTTCCTGTCCACAGCCGTAGTCTCAAGGTTGTCTGCGATGGCCCTGTGTGCGGTAGCCCTATCCTGGCCCAGTGTCGCCCAGGAACTGTAAAAAATGTGTTTAGCGCCAACCTCAGTGTTAATCCAGGGCTTTTGATTGGGGAAGCAGCGAACCTTAACTGTGGGGACAACATCGCCGATGCGTTTCCTAATGAAGCCGATGACAGAGGTGGTTAGCTCATCGATGTTATTGGTGGAGTCCCGAAACATATTCCAATCAGCGCAAGCAAAGCAGTCCTGTCCTGATTTGATTTGCCGATTGGTGGACAAGGGAGGGCCTTGTATGCTTGCTTGTGGGTAGAATAACAGTGGTCTAGGACTTTATCACCCCTAGTGGTGCGGGAGACATGTTGATGGAAGTTGGGCTTCACGTGTCTTAATGACGTGGAATTAAAATCGGCAGCAACCAGAAAAGCGGCCTTGTACAGTTTGTTAAGTGCCCGGTTGTTATTTTTCTTGTCCTGAGGTGAAATGTATACAACAGTCACAATATTAGCTGAAAACTCCCACTGGAGGTAAAAAGGGTCTGCATTTGACCATCAGGTATTCAAAGACGGGTGAACAATGGGTCGACACTTCCATCGCACTCGGGTCAGCACACCTGTTGTTATTGATGAAGAGGCAAACCCCTCCCCCCCTCAATTTCCCTGAATCCACTGTCCTGTCGGCATGGTGATTAGAGAATCCATAGAGTTGGATAGCCAAGAGCAATATTTTCCAGAAGCAATATTTCAGAAAAGCAGAGAATATTGCAGTTTCGAGAGTAGCAAATCCACAATTGAAGGTCATCCATCTTATTATCAAGTGATAACGGAGAGAAGAGTTGGCCAGTTTTCCCTTCGCCTTAATTTCACCAGGATCCTCCCTCTCTTGCCTCTGTAACTTCAGCGTTTCCTCTTGGGTAGCCCAAGAATTGGCTTTGGAAGCCCAGGACAGATGAGTCAAAGTAGAAGCCAGAATTGAGGTTGGGGTGTACTGTAGCAGAGCCTTAAGGTAGGGAGGGGCAGTTTCCCTTACTGCTCCGTAGGCAAGTACCACGGTCATGTTCTGGATGCAAGTTTAGACTGGAAGCCAGTGGAGTGTTCAGAGGAGTGTGGTGGCATGGGAGAATTTGGGAAGGTAAACACCAGGTGGACTGCAGCAATCTGGATAAATTGCATGGGTTTGATGGCACAAGCAAGGAGCCCAACCAACAGCGAGTTCAGAAGTCCAGACGGAGCAGGCAGGCCTTGGAGCGGGCAGGCTTTCCCCGGGAGGAAGAGCAACCATCTTGTCGAGGTTGAACTTGAGGTTGTGGGCCAACATCCAAGCTGAGATATCTGCCAGGCACGCAAAGATGCGTGTCACCACCTTGGTGTCATACGGGGGGATGAAGAAAAGTAGTTGAGTGTCATCCGCATAGCAATAATAGGAAATACCTTGTGAGGATATGACGGACTTGATGTATAGGGAGAAGAGGACAGGGCCTAGGATGGAGCCCTGGGGGACACCAGTAGTGAGAGTACGTGGTGGAGACACAGATCCTCTCCACGTCACCTGGTAGGAGCGGCCTACTAGGTAGGATGCAATCCAAGAGTGTGCAGAGCCTGAGACGCCCAGCCCTGATAGGCTGTAGAAGATGATCTGATGGTTCACGGGGACGAAGGCAGGTGATAGGTCTAGGAGGATGAGAACAGAGGAGAGTTAGCTTTGGCAGTGTGGAGAGCCTCCTTGACACAGAGAACAGCAGTCTCAGTTGAGTGACCTGTCTTGAAGCCTGACTGGTTAGGGTCAAGAAGATCTTTCTAAGAGACATAGTGAGGGAGTTGCTCAGAGACACAGTAGACTGATGGCCTTGCATCAGACTAATGTGTGACAATATCCCTTGTATTCTGCACTTCCCTTTCTCATTCTGTTCCAATGAATGATGACACAACCGATGCTAAAAATAAATATTACTATTAATCTCAATCTTGAAATAACTCAGAGGTCACATAGGAATCTGCATACGGAGTCTGACAATGATTAATCTGGACCGTAACTATATTATTTACAATGCTACTACGTCTTTATATGGGACACACCTCCTTCCACCCACTTTTGTGTGAAAACTTCATCTGTGGTCTAAAAATAATTTACGTTTTAGCCTGTATATTTGATATTTTACCAGTAGCCTACAATAGGCTGTCAAAGCTGTTTCTGTCCAGGCCACAATGACTCACACTTGACCATGAATTTAGTTGTCTTTGCAGTAAAGTGTTGTTGCACTAGTAACATCTTGTGTCTTGTTTGTTTTACTCCATGTGTAACTCTGTGTTGTTGTATGTGTCGAACTGCTTTGCTTTATCTTGGCCAGGTCACAATTGTAAATGAGAACTTGTTCTCAACTTGCCTACCTGGTTAAATAAAGGTGAAATAAAAAATAAAAATTGACCTGGGGAATACTTAGTGAGGAGGCATGAATGAGCCAATTAGAATCTAGGGATGATTAGGTGGCGATGATGGTATGAGGGCCAGATTGGGAATTTGGCCAGGACACCAGGGTTAACACTTTTACAATAAGGGTGTTATAACCCATCCGAAAGACAGCACCCTACACAAGGCATGTCCCCAATCACTGCAGACCAGAGGAAAGAGTGCCTCCTACTGGACCTCCAACACCACTTCCAGCAGCATCTGGTCTCCCATCCAGGGAGAACGAACCCTGTTTAGCTTCAGCGTCAAGCTAGCAGTGGGATGCAGGGTGGTATGCTGCTGGCATACCATTTATTTTGAACATTGCCCGCTCCCAAGCGTTCTCACTACTTAGAAAAACGTAATATTATAGAGCTTCCCTGAGGCCCTTTTCATGACGATGCCAGCAGCCACCTGAGTGAGTGAGTGAGTGCTAGCTAGCTACCGACCGGAACATTAAGCTAGCCAAGACCAACAACTTAATAAACTTAACTATACAGCTACAAGTAGTGAATGGAGTTACAAACGGATTATACTAAACAAGTTAAATGTCTTACGTGTGAGGACTTTTTTTCCACACACATAGCTACATGCTACAGCTACATGTGTAGCCTACTTGGACACCGGCTCCCCACAATTTCCCACTCTCTCACGCTGAGGAATAGTGAAGCCACATGGGTCTTCTCGCGGTGTCTATTTCCCTATGTGGGAGCATTGCGAACTGTTCCATCTTTATTGAACAAAACAGCAGCTTTTCGGCTTGTTTAGTTATTTCTGTATTTTAAAAAATCAACGAGAGAGTTGGCTCTTTTACTCTGGGGGTCAATATGGAATAATGTTTGTTTTTCCCCAATTTCTGGGTGTGGTTGAAAGGGATTCCTTATTATTATGTGAATATTGACTCGGACTATCCTCTAGTGAGTTTACCC
This sequence comes from Oncorhynchus tshawytscha, assembly GCF_018296145.1. Lineage (NCBI taxonomy): Eukaryota > Metazoa > Chordata > Actinopteri > Salmoniformes > Salmonidae > Oncorhynchus > Oncorhynchus tshawytscha. The sequence continues at coordinate 30,542,885 of NC_056446.1, forward strand.
TTGCATTCCGTTGCTAAGTGAATTTTTTCAGAGGTTGTGCTTTGAACAAAGTAGTGTCCTAACTATTCCCTCCATTACTGATTATTTTCACTCCTAATGATGACTGAATTTGTCAACAAATAGTGCTGAGCCATTAACCGAAATTGCGGTTAATTTTTGGTTCAATTATCTGAATTTATTTCATTTTTTTCTTCTGTAAGATAAATGCTTACATTGCACAGTTTCTCTAGAGATTAATCAGATCCAGCCTGAACTGTGCCATGTATTAGGGAGGCCAGAATTTTGCTACAATAACATAATCCATTGCGCATCTACTTGTCAGGGAGAGCAGCTGTTGCTTCGGGAGGTATCTCTACCTGAAAATATATTATCATAAAAGTATGTTTTATTTACATTAAGGAACTACAAAATAGTGATTTTGTCAGACAGCACAGGCAGCAGCTCTATAGAGATGAGATGATGACTTGGAATGAAATAATACATTCATCAAGTAAAATGAATGTAATATACACAACTGAAATATTTTAGTAAAGTAAAGTAATGTGAATAAATGATGGTTAAGTGATAAGCATTAATGGGCAGTCACAACCATCATGGGACTTTTTAAATTGTATTCTGTTTGTTACAGCATTCACCCCACATAATATGACGTGGTGAGGTTGGACCCAGATACAGAGAAGAGACCAGATGAGGAATCAGTGGTTAAGGATAAACATAATACTTTACTGAGAAACGGTAACAGAAGGATCACAGTACACTGGGAAAACAACAAACACTAACAACACTAAGTCTCAAAAACTCACTCAAGAAACACACACACACACACACACACACACACACACACACACACACACACACACACACACACACACACACACACACACACACACACACACACACACACACACACACACACAGTAAGCAATTCAAGCTTCTGCAAAGGACCACAGAAAACAGGGACACAATCATGAAATAATAAGACATACCGAAGTCCAATAAACGTCTCTAAGGCGGTCTCTGCTGCCCTCTGGTGCCAGGAGGAACCATGACACATAATGCATAGTGCATTTTATGTTTTTTTTAAATGATTCTTTTTTTAATAACCTAAACGAAACTTGTGTTTGATTTGATATAAAGTATATAAAAATAACATAATCAGCTTACAATAGCGTGGAATAATGGCCACAAGGTAGGCTGCAAGAGTTGAGTGAATTGATAGTATAATGTATTTTCATCTCAAGAAGACACACCTGGGACAGATACATTTACATGAAGGTAGTCTATTATTTGAGGCGTGTGTGCTTTAGCTTGAAATTAGTCCGTATTCCATTGTTCCATTGTAAAAATGCTTGAAAGTATTTAAAAGTTTTGACAGTATTTTACTCAGGTTTAGACGGAGAGCTCCCTACTGGCCTGGCCCACTGACCGATAATAAAGACTTCATTACCCTAGAGGCTCCTCCAGAATGTCAGTGAGGGAGACCAGCACCAGATAGAGAAAATGGTGGACATGGGCGTAAAGGACCTCATCAACCTGACAGAGCCACGTGAGGGCACTGGCATCCTCCACCTGGCCGCTGTGGCCAACAACACAAACATGGTAAGCTTCCTGCACCCCAGTCATGTTAGCTGCTGAGTTGGGGCACGACGGCATGGTTGCCTTGCTGGCTAAGAACTACGCTGACATGAACCTGATGGATGCTCAGGAGAAAGGGGAGAGGATACAGTCAGGCCACAGAGTAGGTGATTCTGCTGTGTGTGCTAGAGATATAATTCGGGCCACCGAATAAAATAGAACTGAATGGCATAGAATTGAATAGAATAGAACTGAATGGCATAGAATTGAATAGAATAGAGTAGAATATTGAGCCACTGAATAGAAGGACTTTATTTTCCACCTGCAGATAGAAATGGGCCTTTAAACCACAAATGTATCAACCACAGGGTTTGTTTACTTACTAAATTACTGTATGTAGCTCTTACACCAAGAGCTGTTGAATGCCGTGCCTGTTTGACTCTTAAAAATGCACGCTCTCTCTCTGTTTACATGATGATGAGATCAGTGTTTCAAGCGACTCAAATCGACTCACCCACTCAAAAGGAACCAACGCAACGACACTCATACAAACTCCATAAAACCCAATTATGATAATAGCCTCAATTGCAGTGCGGTCCAGTCTTCAGTTAGAGTCAATGACGCTGGGCTCTTTTGAGGGGATGATTGTGGACATCTAATTACAGATCAGAAGGGATCCTCTCCCTGGTCTGTAAAGCCTGCTGGGTAATCCCATCTGATCGGCTCACCGACTCGGTGTCTCTTGGCTGTTTTCCCAGGTGTGCTCCTCTGCTGTGTCTTCCCCCCATGCGCTGCCTGCAGGTGTCCTACACAGCATGGCCGATGTCAACAACGTCTCGCTTGCCGGGACACCCGTGTTCCTGCTGGCTGGCCTGTGCCTCTGCATCCTGTTGCAGGGCGCCGACCCTGACGCAGCTGATCATGACATGAGGGGTTCTGGGAGATCAAAGGCCAAATCTGAAAGGACACCCTATTCCCTATGTAGTGCACTACTTCAGTGTTATGAGGTAGAGTTTGGTGGAGTGGTATAAGTATGCCATTTTGGATTCAAGTAGGTTATATTCCTAAAATTGAACTGTTGAAATTTGGGAATGTAAATGACCTGAATGTCTGAATTGTTGACTCTCTGAGTCTCTAGATACCTGTGTTGAATAGAATAAAGTAACTTAGACTTTGCTGTGTGAATTCTATCTTCTTAATGTCATTCATCACATGACAGGCCGCACTGACAGGCTGCACTGACAGGCCGTACTAACAGGCCGCACTGACAGGCCGTACTGATAGTCCGCACTGACAGGCCGTACTGAAAGGCTGCACTGACAGGCCGTACTAACAGGCCGCACTGACAGGCCGTACTGACAGGCCGCACTGACAGGCCGTACTGACAGGCCGCACTGACAGGCCGTACTGACAGGCTACACTGACAGGCCGCACTGACAGGCAGTACTGACAGGCCGCACTGACAGGCCGCACTGACAGGCCATACTGACAGGCCCCACTGACAGGCCGCACTGACAGGCCGTACTGACAGGCCGCACTGACAGGCCGTACTGACAGGCCGCACTGACAGGCCGTACTGACATGCCGCACTGACAGGCCGCACTGACAGGCCGCTCTGACAGGCCGTACTGACAGGCTACACTGACAGGCCGCACTGACAGGCAGTACTGACAGGCCGCACTGACAGGCCGCACTGACAGGCCGTACTGACAGGTCGCACTGACAGGCCGCACTGTCAGGCCGTACTGACAGACTGCACTGACAGACTGCACTGACAGGCTGTACTGACAGGCCGTACTGACAGGCCGCACTGACAGTCTGCACTGACAGGCTGCACTGACAGGCCGTACTGACAGGCTGCACTGACAGGCCGTACTAACAGGCCGCACTGACAGGCCGTACTGACTGGCCAGACTGACAGGCCGTACTGAAAGGCTGCACTGACAGGCCGTACTGACAGGCCGCACTAACAGGCCGTACTGACAGGCCGCACTGACAGTCTGCACTGACAGGCTGCACTGACAGGCCGTACTGACAGGCCGCACTGACAGTCTGCACTGACAGGCTGCACTGACAGGCCGTACTGACAGGCTGCACTGACAGGCCGTACTAACAGGCCGCACTGACAGGCCGCACTGACAGGCCGTACTGAAAGGCTGCACTGACAGGCCGTACTGACATGCCGCACTGACAGGCCGTACTGACATGCCGCACTGACAGGCCGCACTGACAGGCCGCACTGACAGGCAGTACTGACAGGCCGCACTGACAGGCCGTACTGACAGGCCGCACTGACAGGCCGCACTGACAGGCCGTACTGACAGACTGCACTGACAGACTGCACTGACAGGCTGTACTGACAGGCCGTACTGACAGGCCGCACTGACAGGCCTCACTGACAGGCCGTACTGACAGGCCGCACTGACAGGCCGTACTGACAGGCGGCACTGACAGTCTGCACTGACAGGCTGCACTGACAGGCCGTACTGACAGGCTGCACTGACAGGCTGCACTGACAGGCTGCACTGACAGGCCGTACTGACAGGCTGCACTGCGTTGATGGAAGCAGCCAGGGCTGGGGCTGTGCAGCTGATCAGAGCCATCCTACTGAGGGGGGCGAACACACTTCACTGCAATGGGGGGATTCTATGAGGTGGGTTATACAGTATTATAAACCTGAATGCTGATTGGCTGAAAGCTGTGGTATACCACGGGTATGACAAAACATTACTTCTTACTGTTCTAATTATGTTGGTAACCAGTTTATAATAGTGTTAAGGGATTTTTTATCAATAATGACTAATTATGTATACATTTCAATCAGGACTGACTAATCAGAATACTATTATGTTGCTGTATAGATGTATGAATTCTCTTTTAATCCTAGTACTGAATATAATGTGTGTAAATATAATCAAGAATTAGAACAATGACTGTCTGTTCCTTGGTAGAAATTAATGAACTTATCGCCAGACTGGCTAGAATGCTTATCTACACAGGCAGACCTTGGCTCAGGTCATAAATGATCTAAATTAGGAGAGACGATGTGGGAAGGCTTGAGATACTGCCTTTGTACCAGGGTGGAGAAGAGACGGGACAGTTCGAAAACTAATGATGTCATTTTCAGTTTATAACCTGTGGTAAACTGTATCATGTTCAGTACTCTCGAGAATAAACGCTGCTGATAGATTTTGAGACTGGTCTCTGTCCATTTTATGCAAATATGAGTCTTACAAATTCTTAGGAATTGACAGAGTGTTTAATTGTAATTGGGTATTAAAACATAGGAATTTAATTCCTGTAACAAATAGTAATAAGGCACCTTGAGGGCTTGTGGTATATGGCCAATTTACCACAGATAAGGGCTTTGTCCAGGCACTCCTCGTAGCATCGTGCATAAGAACAGCCCTTAGCCGTGGTATATTGGACATATACCACACCTCCTCAGGCTTTATTGCTTAAATAATGCATCTGAATGTCAGATGTCTGTCAGTGAAGGCTAACCATGTCTAGCTGTGGGTCTGATTCCCACATGGCCACATATACTGTATGTCTATACTCCATGGGCCGGTTTCCTGGACCCAGATTAAGTATAGTCCTGGACTGAAAAGCCCTTTAAATAGAGACTTTCCATTGAGCAGGACAAGGCTTTTTTCTGGTCTGGGAAACCATCCCGATATGTCAACTGTTGTTTTGAATACAACCGTCATCAGTTACTATAATTGTCCTGAAGGTGATCCAGGTGCTGTCTGCGAACTCAGATGACGTGGGAGTGATGACATCAGCGGAGGACACACCTCTTCACTACGCTGCCTGACTGCTGCGGATTCTTAGCACAGAGAGGTATAGACCTTCTGTAACGGGATTCGTCCTCCTCTGACGAGGAGTATGAGAGATCGGACCAATATGCAGCGTGGTATGTGTCCATATTTATTAAATGAAAACGGAAATAACAAAACTAACGAAGAGAACGACCAAAAACAGTTCTGGCTGGTGCAGACACACAACAGAAAACAGAAAATAATCACCCACGAAACACAATAGAAAACAGGCTCCCAAAATATGGTTCTCAATCAGGGACAACGATTGACAGCTGCCTCTGATTGAGAACCATACCAGGCCAAACACAGAAATAGCAAATCATAGAAAAACGAACATAGACAACCCACCCAACTCATGCCCTGACCATACTAAAACATACTCCAAACCCGGTGTGCCCAATCCCAACACTCCCTGAGCTCTGACTCTCCACTATATGTCCCACGAGTACGAGACTGCCCTTCGGAACGCCTTTTTTGATGAATGAGGAACCGAATGCATGGAGACGGTCTACAAGAAGATGTTTATGTCCGTGCTGCAGAAGCTCCAGGTCCCAGTAGAACCAGACCAGCTCTATACAGTGGTAGTGGCCTACTACAAGAGGAGAGGAAGGCTAGTCAACGTCAATGACTTCTTCAATGGCCTCAAATACCTCCATAAACCATTTACCATCGCCACCTATGCCCCCAAGAAGAAGAAAGGTAAAAAGGCTATATTCACCCACCCTTATCTGCACCGTCCCACCTGAGCTTATTTACCAGAGGGACAACGACGGGTCGCCCTACTTCATGATCCAGACATACCAGCACTGCATTGACGTCACGTGGTTCGACCGCGACTGCACGCCAGGCCACCCCATCGAGGACAACTCGGCCTGGTATATAGGCAAGCCAGAGAGGGTCTAAATCAACATCAACTACTGTGTGAAGACGGGGGACCTGGAGTCTCTGAGCCTGGCCTTTAGTCAGGGGGTCCAGGTGGACACGAAGGACCGCTTATACAATGCATTCCAAAAGTATTCAGGCCCCTTGACTTCTTCCACATTTTGTTACTTTAAAGCCTTATTCTGAAATTGATTATTGTTTTTTTTCCCTCATAAATCTACACACAATATCTACACACACCCCATGCAAATGTATTAAAAATTAAAAGTATTCAGACCCTTTACTCAGTACTTTGTTGAAGCACCTTTGGCAGCGATTACAGCCTCGAGTCTTCTTGGGTATGACACTACAAACTTGGCACACCTGCATTTGGGGAGTTTCACCCATCATTCTCTCGAGATCCTTTCAAGATCTGTCAGGTTGGATGGGGAGCGTCGCAACACAGCTCAACATTTTCAGGTCTCTCCAGAGATGTTCGATAAAGTTCAAGTCCGGGTTCTGCCTGGGCCACTGGATCTTGCCTGTGTGCTTAAGGTTGTTGTCCTGTTGGAAGGTGAACCTTCACCCCAGTCCGAGGTCCTGAGTGCTTTGGAGCAGGTTTTCATTAAAGGTTCTCTCTGTACTTCGCTCTGTTCATCTTTCCCTCGATTCTGACTAGTCTCCCAGTCCCTCATGCTGAAAAACATCCCCACAGCAGGATGCTGCCACCACCATGCTTCACTGTAGGGATGGTATTGGCCAGGTGATGAGCGGTGCCTAGTTTCCTCCTCTTCCATACAGCTTCCTCTCCTCCGGACAGCTTCCACTCTTCCAGACAGCTTCCACTCAGCTTCCTCTTCATCAGACAGCTTCTACTCTTCCAGACCGCTTCCTATCCTCCAGATAGCTTCCACTCTTGCAGACAGCTTCCACTCTTCCAGACAGCTTCCTCTCCTCCAGACAGCTTTCTCTCATTCAGACAGCTTCCACTCTGCCAGACAACTTCCACTCTTCCAGACAGCTTCCATGCTTCCAGACAAGTAGCTTCTACTCTTCTAGACATGTAGCTTCCACTCTTCCAGACAGCTTCCTCTCCTCCAGACAGCTTCCACTCTGCCAGACAGCTTCCTCTCTTCTAGACAGCTTCCACTTTTCCAGACAGCTTCCCCTTTCCAGACAGCTGCCACTCCTTCAGACAGCTTCCACTTTTCCAGACAGCTTCCACTCTTCCAGACAGCTTCATCTCCACCAGACAGCCTCCACTCTTCCAACAACTTCCTCTCCAGCAGACAGCTTCCACTCTTCCAGACAGCTTCCACTCTTCCAGACAGATTCCTCTCTTCCAGACCTATAGCTCCCTCTTCCAGACAGCCTCCTCTCTTCCAGAGAGCGTCCACTCTTCCAGATAGCTTCCACTCTTCCAGACAGCTTCCCCCCCTCCAGAGAGCTTCCACTCTTCCAGACAGCTTCCACTCCTCCAGACAGCTCTCTCTCCCTCAGACAGCTTCCACTTTTCCAGACAGGTTCCAATCTTCCAGACAACTTCCTCTCCTCCAGACAGCTTCCACTCTTCCAGACAGCTTCCACACTTCCAGACAGATTCTACTCTTCCAGACCTGAAGCCCCCTCTTCCAGACAGCCTCCTCTTTTCCATAGAGCTTCCACTCTTCCAGACAGCCTCCTCTCTTCCAGACAGCCTCCTCTCTTCCAGAGAGCTTCCTCTCCTCCAGACAGCTTCCACTCTTCCAGACAGCTTCCTCTCCTCAGAACTTAGACAGCTTCCTCTCCTCCAGACACCTTCCTTTCTTCCAGACAGCTTCCTCTCCTCAGACCTTAGACAGCTTCCTCTCCTCCAGACAGATTCTACTCTTCCAGACAGATTCTACTCTTCCAGACCTGAAGCTCCCTCTTCCAGACAGTCTCCTCTTTTCCAGCGAGCTTCTACTCTTCCAGACAGCTTCCACTCTTCCAGACAGCTTCCTCTCCTCAGACCTTAGACAGCTTCCTCTCCTCCAGACACCTTCCTTTCTTCCAGACAGCTTCCTCTCCTCCAGACAGCTTCCTCTCTTCCAGACAGCTTCCTCTCCTCCAGACAGCTTTAGAGTTCTACTGATCTGAGCTGGAGGTAGAGCCCAATGACGTGAAATATGCTGAGGAGGATGTAGATCTGGGCTGCAGGCTGGTGGTTGTCAATATCTCCTCTCTCCCCTCCTCTTCGTCTCTCCATCACCATCTGTCAGACATGCTGGGCAGCAGGTCTCACTCTGCAGGTACCCACAAGCACTGCACGCACGCGCGTGCGCACGCACACACGCACGCACGCACGCACGCACACACACACACACACACACACACACACACACACACACACACACCTTGTTAAGATACACACATCTCCATAAGCCTGTGAATGGCATCCCACATGGTTGATGTCACTGCCTGACTGGTTCTGTAATGTGCCTGTTTCATCCTTTGTTAGACATCCATGTGCCTGTAATTGACTGGGAGAGTTAGGCTGTTTGAGAGGTAATGGTTTCCAATGCAATACACAGTTCTTCCTCTGAACCAGCAGAGGACACTGTTTGGCTAACTTTACTGGGGAAAAAAGTGGTTGTTTATATTGCGGTGAATAGAAACTTCTAGGGAGCTCTTGTCTTACAGCCCAGAATGAAGTAAAATGGCAGCCGTGTATATTTACCTTGCTTATATAAATACCACCATGGCCATCATAGCTTGCTTTACAATTGTATGTTTTGCCAGATTTCAATCTAACGATAAATAACGAGAAAATAAATTGTATGAGCTCTTATATTGATCTGTCTCTCTCTCTAGCTATCTCTCTCTAGCTATCTCTCTCTAGCTATCTCTCTCTAGCTATCTATCTATCTATCTGTCTGTCTGTCCGTCCGTCCGTCCGTCCGTCTGTCTGTGTATGTCTGTATGTATATTATCTATCTAATTCTCTCACTATCTTGCTCTCTCTCTATGCCTCTCCAGCTATCTCTCTCTCTCTATGACTTGCCAAAGCAAGTGAGGTAGATAATATACAGAAGTGAAATAAACAATAAAAATCTCTCTCTCTCTCTCTCTCTCTCTCTCTCTCTCTCTCTCTTGCTCTCACTCGCTCTCTCTTGCTCTCTCAATTCAATTCAAGGGTCTTCTTTGGCATGGGAAACATATCTTAACATTGCCAAAGAAAGTCAGGAAGATAATATACAAAAGTGACACTCACAGAAGTTTCAAAAGAATAAAGACATTACAAATGTCATATTATGTATATATACAGTGTTGTAACGATGTACAAATGGTTAAAGTACGAAAGGGAAATTAAATAAGTATAAATATGGGTTGTATTTACAATGGTATTTGTTCTTCCCTGGTTAACCTTTTCTTGTGGCAACAGGTCAGAAATCTTGCTGCAGTGATGGCACACTATGGTATTTCACCCAGTAGATATGGGGGTTTAACAAAATCGGGTTTGTTTTTGAATTCTTTGTGGATCTGTGGAATCTGAGGGAAATATGTGTCTCTAATATGGTCATACATTAGGCAGGAGGTTAGGAAGTGCAGCTCAGTTTCCACCTCATTTTGTGGGAAGTGTGCACATAGCCTGTCTTCTCTTGAGAGCCAGGTCTGCCCTTTCTCAATAGCAAGGCTATGCTCACTGAGTCTGTACATAGTCAAAGCTTTCCTTAAGTTTGGGTCAGTGACAGTGGTCAGGTATTCTGCCACTGTGTACTCTCTGTTTAGGGCCAAATAGCATTCTAGTTTGCTCTGTTTTTTTGTTAATTCTTTCCAATGTGTCAAGTAATTATCTTTTTGTTTTCTCATGATTTGCTTGGGTCTAATTGTGTTGCTGTCCTGGGGCTCTGTGGGGTGTGTTTGTGTTTGTGAACAGAGCCACAGAACCAGCTTGCTTAGGGGACTCTTCTCCAGGTTCATCTCTCTGTAAGTGATGGCTTTGTTAGGGAAGGTTTAGGAATCGCTTCCTTTTAGGTGTTTGTAGAATTGAACATCTCTTTTCTGGATTTTGATCATTAGTGAGTTTCGGCCTAATTCTGCTCTGCATGCATTATTTGGTGTTCTACGTTGTACACGGAGGATATTTTTGCAGAATTCTGCATGCAGAGTCTCAATTTGGTGTTTGTCCCATTTAGTGAATTCTTGGTAGGTGAACGGACCCCAGACCTCACAACCATAAAGGGCAATGGGTTCTATAACTGACTCAAGTCTTTTTAGCCAGATCCTAATTGGTATGTTGCATTTTATGTTCCTTTTGATGGCATAAAATGCCCTTCTTGCCTTGTCTCTCAGATATTTCACAGCTTTGTGGAAGATATGTGTGGCGCTGATGTTTAGGCCAAGGTATGTGTCGTTTTTTGTGTGCTCTAGGGCAACGGTGTCTAGATGGAATTTGTATTTGTGGTCCTGGCGACTGGACCTTTTTTGGAACACCATTATTTTGGTCTTACTGAGATTTACTGTCAGGGCCCAGGTCTGGCAGAATCTGTGCAGAATATCTAGGTGCTGCTGTAGGCCCTCCTTGGTTGGTGACAGACGCACCAGATCATCAGCAAACAGACTCTTTACATATGCTGGTTATGTAAAGAGTTGGTAGGCTTTGAGGGGACTCCTATGGTAGGTAAACCTGTATCTCATCTCTTGGAAGTAGTACTGTAGACTACTTTATCTTGTCTCTCTCTCTATGTCTCTCTTGCTATCTCTCTATCTGTGTTAAACGTGTTAGCACTTGCTGATGCTGATCTACACTCTTTCTCCATCTCCAAATCAAATTAGACTACAGTGTCCTCAAGGTCCATTGGACATAGTTACTTGATCGAATAAAAGGAAAAATAACAACTCGGAGGTTAGTGATAGAGGCCGATGTTGTTGAATATGCATTACCACTAGACCTTAATGATATCAACCAGAGAGAGAAAAGGAGAGGATGAGGAAGGGCTGAGAGATAAGAGAGAGAGAGACGAGAGCGAGAGACGACAGAGAGAGACGACAGAGAGAGAGACGATAGAGATACGACAGAGAGAGACGTTAGAGTTAGAGATGAGAGACGACAGATAGCGAACTCATAAAAGAACACTAGACACTATGGAACACAAAGCTTTTACTATATCATCCTGGAATATACAAGGTCTGAGGTCATCTGGCTTTGGCCTAAAGACCAGGAACCCAGACGTCATCAAAGAAATTGGAAATACAGACATTGTCATCCTACAAGAAACATGGTATAGAGGAGACAGACCCACTGGTTGCCCTCTAGGTTACAGAGAGCTGGTAGTCCCATCCACCAAACTACCAGGTGTGAAACAGGGAAGAGACTCAGGGGTATGCTGATTTGGTATAGAGCAGACCTAACCCACTCTATTAACTTAGTCAAAACAGGAAAATTGTACATCTGCCTAGAATGTAATAAGGAAATGATCTCAACAGAGAATACTGTCCTCCTGTGTGCTACATATATCCCCCATTGGAATCCCTGTACTTTAACGATGACAGCTTCTCCATCCTGGAGGGGGAGATCAACCATTTCCAGCCTCAGGGACATGTACTGGTCTGTGGCTACCTAAATGCCAGAACTGGACAAGATCCCGACACTCTCAGCACACAGGGGGACAAACACCTACCTGGAGGTGACAGCATTCCCTCCCCCATATGCCCCCCTAGACACAACTCCGACAACATAACCAACAAAAACGGGCCACAACACCTGCAGCTCTGTCGCACGCTGGGTATGTACATAGTCAATGGTAGGCTTTGAGGGGACTCCTATGGTAAGTACACCTATAGCTCATCTCTTGGCAGTAGTACTGTAGACTACTTTATCACTGACCTCAACCCAGAGTCTCTCAGAGCGTTCACAGTGTGCCCACTGACACCCATATCAGACCACAGCAAAATCACACTACTTGAACAGAGCCATGGTCAATCAAATACTCAATCATGAGGCATCAAAGCCAAAGGAACTGAGTAACATTAAGAAATGCTATAGATGGAAGGAAAATAGTGTGGAAATCTACCAAAAACAATTAGGCAACAAAAATTAAATCCCTTCTAGAGAATTTCCTGGACACAAGGTTTCACTGTAGTAGTGAAGGTGTAAACTTGGCAGTAGAAAACCTAAACAGTATATTTGACCTCTCAGCTTCCCTATCAAATCTAAAAAATTCAAGCAGACAACCTAAGAAAATGAACAACAACGACAACTGGTTTGATGAAGAATGCAAAAACCCTAGAAAGAAATTGAGAAACCTAACCAACCAAAAACATAGAGACCCAGAAAACCTGAGTTTACGCCTTCACTATGGTGAATCACTAAAACAAGACAGAAATACACTACGGATAAAGAAGGAACAGCACGTCAGAAATCCGCTCAATGTAATTGAAGAATCCATCAAATCTAACCACTTCTGGGAAAATTGGAAAACTCTAAACAAACAACAACACGAGGAATTATCTATCCAAAATGGAGATGTATAGATAAACAACTTATCCTATCTTTTTGGCTCTATAACAAAGAACAAACAGCAAAAACATATACATGATCAAATACAAATCTTAGAATCAGCTATTAAAGACTACCAGAGCTCACTGGATTCTCCAATTACATTGAATGAACTACAAGACAAAATACAAACCATCCAACTCAAAAAGTCCTGTGGTGTTGATGGTTTCCGACATGAAATTATAAAATATACAGACCACAAATTGGTTAAACTGGTTAAACGTAAACTCTTTAACATCTTCTGCAGCTCTGACATCTTTCCCAATATTTGGAACCAAGGACTGATCACCCAATCCACAGAAGTGGAGACACATTTGAACGTAATAAATACCGGGTGTGGGGGAGATGCCTCAACGGCAACCTTGGGAAAATCCTCTGCATTATCATTAACAGCAGACTCATACATTTCCTTAGTGAAAAATATGTACTGAGCAAATATCAAATTGGCTTTTTACCAAATTACCGTATGACAGACCCACATATTCACCCTGCGCACCCTAATGACAAACAAACCAAAACAAAGGCAAAGTCTTCTCATGCTTTGTTGGTTTCAAAAAAGCTTTATACTCAATTTGGCATGAGGGTCTGCTATAAAAATGGATGGAAAGTGGTGTTGGGGGGAAAACATAATACGTTATAAAATTCATGTACACAACAACAAGTGTGTGGTTAACATTGTCAATAAACTCACACATTTCTTTCCACAGGGCTTGGGGTGAGACAGGGATGTAGCTTAAACCTGACACAGAGAGAGACAACAGAGAGAGAGAGATGACAAAGAGATTGAGACGACAGAGAGAGAGAGCGAGATGAGAGAGAGAGATGACAGGGAGAGACGACAGAGAGAGAGACGACAGAGAGAGAGAGAGACTACAGAGAGCAAGAGATACAAAATAGAGAGAAAGAGAGACGCGGGGAGAGAGAGAGAGAGAAAGAGAGATGACAGAGAGAGAGAGAGAAACGACAGAGAGAGAGAGACAGCAGAGAGAGAGAGAGATGGCAAAGAGCAAGAAAGAAAAGATGACTGAATTAACACAATAGAGGGAGAGAGAGAGAGAAAGAAAGCCTTGTAGTGACATGCATGTGTGTAATGGGATGGAGAGATGGAGAGAAGGAGAGTGAGAGCAGGGCAGGGTGAGTCAGTGAGGGGAGGGAGCTGGGGGAGGAGGAGATGGAGAGAAGGGGAGTGAGAGCAGGGCAGGGTGAGTCAGTGAGGGGGAGGGAGCTGGGGGAGGAGGAGATGGAGAGAAGGGGAGTGAGAGCAGTGCAGGGTGAGTCAGTAAGGGTGAGTGAGCTGGGGGAGGAGGAGATGGAGGGCGGGGAGGAGGGTGGAGAGAGGAGGGCTGTTCTACCACAATCAATGCTATACAGGTTAGTAGGAGTAAACAAGGCCGGAGGCTCTAATTGTCGGTCAGAAAGCTATGACGCAGTGAGTGTGTTAGGGTGTTTGTGTCTGTAGGACAATTGCGTACGTGTCAGAGCACATGTCTGCATAAACGGTATGTGTGTGTGTGTTCCCCCTCTGATGAACAGTCCTGTCATAGTGTGTGTTCCCCCTCTGATGAACAGTCCTGCCTGGATGTGTTCTCTCTCTGATGAACAGTCCTGTCTTAGTGTGTGTTCCCCCTCTGATGAACAGTCCTGTCTGGATGTGTTCTCTCTCTCTGATGAACAGTCCTGTCTGGGTGTGTGCTCCCCTCTGATGAACGGTTCTGTCTGGATGTGTGTTCCCCTCTGATGAACAGTCCTGTCTTAGTGTGTGTTCCCCCTCTGATGAACAGTCCTGTCTGGATGTGTGCTCTCTCTCTGATGAACAGTCCTGTCTGGGTGTGTTCTCTCTATCTGATTAACCGTCCTGTCTGGGTGTGTTCTCTCTCTCTCGGATGAACAGCCCTGTCTGGGTGTGTGCTCCCCTCTGATGAATGGTTCTGTCTGGATGTGTGTTCCCCCTCTGATGAACAGTCCTTTCTTAGTGTGTGTTCCCCCTCTGATGAACAGTCCTTTCTTAGTGTGTGTTCCCCCTCTGATGAACAGTCCTGTCTTAGTGTGTGTTCCCCCTCTGATGAACAGTCCTGTCTGGATGTGTTCTCTCTCTCTGATGAACAGTCCTGTCTGGATGTGTGCTCTCTCTCTCTGATGAACAGTCCTGTCTGGGTGTGTGCTCCCCTCTGATGAATGGTTCTGTCTGGATGTGTGTTCCCCCTCTGATGAACAGTCCTGTCTGGATGTGTGCTCTTTCTCTGATGAACAGTCCTTTCTGGGTGTGTTCTCTCTCTCTCTCTCTGATGAACAGTTCTGTCTGGGTGTGTTCTCTCTCTCTCTCTCTGATGAACAGTTCTGTCTGGGTGTGTTCTCTCTCTCTCTCTCTCTGATGAACAGTTCTGTCTGGGTGTGTTCTCTCTCTGATGAACAGTCCTTTCTGGGTGTGTTCTCTCTCTCTCTCTCTGATGAACAGTTCTGTCTGGGTGTGTTCTCTCTCTGATGAACAGTTCTGTCTGGGTGTGATCTCTCTCTCTCTCTCTGATGAACAGTCCTGTCTCGGTGTGTTATCTCTATCTCTAATGAACAGTCCTGTTTTGGTGTGTTCTCTCTCTCTGATGAACAGTCCTGTCTGGATCTGTGCTCTCTCTCTGATAAACGGTCCTGTCTGGGTGTGTTCTCTCTCTCTCTCTCTCTCTCTGCTGAACAGTCCTGTCATGTTGTGTGCTCTCTCTCTCGGATGAACAGTCCTGTCTGGATGTGTTCTCTCTCTCTAATGAACAGTCCTGTCTGGGTGTGTGTTCCCCCTTTAATGAACAGTCCTGTCTGGGTGTGTGTTCCCCTCTAATGAACAGTCCTGTCTGGGTGTGTGTTCCCCTCTAATGAACAGTCCTGTCTGGGTTTGTGTTCCCCCTCTAATGAACAGTCCTGTCTGGGTGTGTGTTCCCCCTCTAATGAACAGTCCTGTCTGGGTGTGTGCACCCTCCTCTGATGAACAGTCCTGTCTGGGTGTGTGCTCTCTCTCTGATGAACAGTCCTGTCTGGTTGTGTGCTCTCTCTCTCTGAAGAACAGTCCTGTCTGGTTGTGTGCTCTCTCTCTGATGAACAGTCCTGTCTGGTTGTGTGCTCTCTCTCTGATGGACAGTCCTGTCTGGGTGTTGTCTCTCTCTCTGATGAACAGTCCTGTCTGGGTGTGTTCTCTCTCTCTCTCTCTGCTGCACAGTCCTGTCTTAGTGTGTGTTCCCTCTCTGATGAACAGTCCTGTCTGGATGTGTTCTCTCTCTCTGATGAACAGTCCTGTCTGGATGTGTTCTCTGTCTCTGATGAATAGTCCTGTCTGGGTGTAAGCTCTTTCTCTCTAATGAACAGTCCTGTCTGGGTGTGTGTTCCCCCTCTAATGAACAGTCCTGTCTGGGTGTGTGTTCCCCCTCTAACCCCTCTAATAAACAGTCCTGTCTGGGTGTGTGTTCCCCCTCTAATGAACAGTCTTATCTGTGTGTGTCTCTGGTGAACAGTCCTGTCTGGGTGTGTGTTCCCCTCTAATGAACAGTCCTGTCTGGGTGTGATGCTCCTCTCTCTCTGATGAACAGTCCTGTCTGGTTGTGTGCTCTCTCTCTGATGAACAGTCCTGTCTGGGTGTGTTTTCTCTCTCTCTGATGAGCAGTCCTGTCTGAATGTGTGTTCTCTCTCTGATGAACAGTCCTGTCTGGGTGTGTTCTCTCTCTCTGATGAACAGTCCTGTCTGAACAGTCCTGTCTGGTGTGTGCTCTCTCTCTCTGATGAACAGTCCTGTCTGGTTGTGTGCTCTCTCTCTGATGAACAGTCCTGTCTGGGTGTGTTCTCTCTCTCTCTGATGAGCAGTCCTGTCTGAATGTGTGTTCTCTCTCTGATGAACAGTCCTGTCTGGGTGTGTTCTCTCTCTCTCTGATGAACAGTCCTGTCTGGGTGTGTTCTCTCTCTCTCTGATGAGCAGTCCTGTCTGAATGTGTGTTCTCTCTCTGATGAACAGTCCTGTCTGAATGTGTGTTCTCTCTCTGATGAACAGTCCTGTCTGGGTGTGTGTTCTCTCTCTCTGATGAACAGTCCTGTCTGGTTGTGTGCTCTCTCTCTGATGAACAGTCCTGTCTGGGTGTGTGCTCTCTCTCTGATGAACAGTCCTGTCTGGTTGTGTGCTCTCTCTCTCTGATGAACAGTCCTGTCTGGTTGTGTGCTCTCTCTCTGATGAACAGTCCTGTCTGGTTGTGTGCTCTCTCTCTGATGAACAGTCCTGTCTGGTTGTGTGCTCTCTCTCTGATGAACAGTCCTGTCTGGGTGTGTGCTCTCTCTCTGATGAACAGTCCTGTCTGGTTGTGTGCTCTCTCTCTCTGATGAACAGTCCTGTCTGGTTGTGTGCTCTCTCTCTGATGAACAGTCCTGTCTGGTTGTGTGCTCTCTCTCTGATGAACAGTCCTGTCTGGTTGTGTGCTCGCTCTCTGATGAACAGTCCTGTCTGGTTGTGTGCTCTCTCTCTGATGGACAGTCCTGTCTGGGTGTTGTCTCTCTCTCTGATGAACAGTCCTGTCTGGGTGTGTTCTCTCTCTCTCTCTCTGATGAACAGTCCTGTCTGGGTATGTGCTCTCTCACCCTCTGATGAACAGTCCTGTCTGGGTGTGTGCTCTCTCTCTGAAGAACAGTCCTGTCTGGGTGTGTTCTCTCTCTCTCTGATGAACAGTCCTGTTTGGGTGTGTGCTCTCTCTCTGATGAACAGTCCTGTCTGGGTGTGTGCTCTCTCTCTGATGAACAGTCCTGTCTGGGTGTGTTCTCTCTCTCTCTGATGAACAGTCCTGTCTGGGTGTGTTCTCTCTCTCTCTGATGAACAGTCATGTCTGGGTGTGTGCTCTCTCTCTGATGAACAGTCCTGTCTGGGTGTGTTCTCTCTCTCTGTTGAACAGTCCTGTCTGGGTGTGTGCTCTCTCTATCTGATGAACAGTCCTGTCTGGGTGTGTTCTCTCTCTCTCTCTGATGAACAGTCCTGTCTGGGTGTCTGCTCTCTCTCTGATGAACAGTCCCGTCTGGTTGTGTGCTCTCTCTCTGATGAACAGTCCTGTCTGGGTGAGTTCTCTCTCTCTCTGATGAACAGTCCTGTCTGGTTGTGTGCTCTCTCTCTGATGAACAGTCCTGTCTGGGTGTGTTCTCTCTCTCTCTGATGAACAGCCCTGTCTGGTTGTGTGCTCTCTCTCTGATGAACAGTCCTGTCTGGGTGTGTTCTCTCTCTCTCTGATGAACAGTCCTGTCTGGGTGTGTTC
The DNA here is from genome assembly GCF_018296145.1 of Oncorhynchus tshawytscha. Classification (NCBI taxonomy): domain Eukaryota; kingdom Metazoa; phylum Chordata; class Actinopteri; order Salmoniformes; family Salmonidae; genus Oncorhynchus; species Oncorhynchus tshawytscha. The sequence goes on from NC_056446.1 coordinate 30,560,926, forward strand.
TCTCTCTCTCTGATGAACAGTCCTGTCTGGTTGTGTGCTCTCTCTCTGATGAACAGTCTTGTCTGGGCCTTGCCTTGGCTCTACTATGCTGCTGTCTGAGATCAATGTCTGGAGCTCCCCGCAGCACTGCAGTGTTTCAGAGCACCCGGAGCACAACGCAATGCTTACTCAGCATTCCTTCACTTCCCACTACCCACTGGGACAGCTCTGGCCTGGCCAGGTTCTGTACTCATTCACTACACTTCCTCATGAGCAGAACATAGCACTCTCTCTCTCACTCACTCACTCACTCACTCACTTCTCTCTCTCTCTCTCTCTCTCTCTCTCTCTCTCTCTCTCTCTCTCTCTCTCTCTCTCTCTCTTTGTCTGTCACTATTTATCGCTCTCTCACTCCCTGTTTCCATATCTTAGAGAGAGCGAGAAAGAGAGCGAGAGAGAGACCTGAAGTCACGGTGTGGATAACTATAGGCCTACAGAAAGTAAAGACCTGCTTGATTAGTGTAGCACTACTGACAAAGGAAACAAGAATGTCGTCATTGGAGACATTCATGAATAACAGAAGATGAAATGAACAGGTGGCAGAATTGTGATGTATGAGCTGAGCCATCATCACTCCAGTGTTACCCAACAACATCATGCCTATTGACGGCCAGGAATAACCTATCAATCAGTCCATTAGCAACAGCCAAGTAGGATCCACTTTTTTTTTTGTCAAAGAGTTGACAAGATGCATTGAAGCCAACACGTGATTACTTTGAAGGTCATCCATAAATGACTCAGTGTCTGAGAAGGTCAAGGGGTCATAATGCTTCTCCTCTTATTATTGAATGAATGCACTTGAACTAACAATACATATGCCAGGTGAAAGGTTCTCCAATAGAGCTTGTTGTATTATTTATCTGCTGACCCATTCATCTCATTCTACAGGGATCATACGTTAGCTATAAAGGTCCTTTACTTCTGCTTTCTCTTCTGCATCCTAAATGGCACCCTATTCCCTACATTGTGCACCACTTTTGATCAATGCACTATGGGCCTTGGTCAAAAGTAATACACTCTATAGGCAATAGGGTGCCATTTGAAATGCATTCTCTGTATTCTCAACTGTAGTATAGAGGAAAACACTACACACTATAAGAATGAGCTGTATAGTAAAGGAATGTTCTCAACTCTAAAAACACTACACACTATAGGAATGAGCTGTATAGTAGAGGAATGTTCTCAACTCTAAAAACACTACACACTATAAGAATGAGCTGTATAGTAGAGGAATGTTCTCAACTCTAAAAACACTACACACTATAGGAATGAGCTGTATAGTAAAGGAATGTTCTCAACTCTAAAAACACTACACACTATAAGAATGAGCTGTATAGTAGAGGAATGTTCTCAACTCTAAAAACACTACACACTATAGGAATGAGCTGTATAGTAGAGGAATGTTCTCAACTCTAAAAACACTACACACTATAGGAATGAGCTGTATAGTAAAGGAATGTTCTCAACTCTAAAAACACTACACACTATAAGAATGAGCTGTATAGTAGAGCTCAACTCTAAAAACACTACACACTATAAGAATGAGCTGTATAGTAGAGGAATGTTCTCAACTCTAAAAACACTACACACTATAAGAATGAGCTGTATAGTAGAGGAATGTTCTCAACTCTAAAAACACTACACACTATAAGAATGAGCTGTATAGTAGAGGAATGTTCTCAACTCTAAAAACACTACACACTATAGGAATGAGCTGTATAGTAAAGGAATGTTCTCAACTCTAAAAACACTACACACTATAAGAATGAGCTGTATAGTAGAGGAATGTTCTCAACTCTAAAAACACTACACACTATAGGAATGAGCTGTATAGTAGAGGAATGTTCTCAACTCTAAAAACACTACACACTATAGGAATGAGCTGTATAGTAGAGGAATGTTCTCAACTCTAAAAACACTACACACTATAGGAATGAGCTGTATAGTAGAGGAATGTTCTCAACTCTAAAAACACTACACACTATAAGAATGAGCTGTATAGTAGAGGAATGTTCTCAACTCTAAAAACACTACACACTATAAGAATGAGCTGTATAGTAGAGGAATGTTCTCAACTCTAAAAACACTACACACTATAGGAATGAGCTGTATAGTAAAGGAATGTTTGCTTTGTGGATGTGATATGCGACTCGTATACATTATTAATGAAAGGTCATATTTCACGTAAGATTGGCTGACTGTGCTTATAGGGCTGTTACTAGAGGATAGCCCTCTGTCCTCAGCTCTGTGCAGTGATTGATTCTTACGGAACCAATGATTCAGCATTTTCAGTTGCAAAAAAGTCCAGACATATAAGTAACTATTTGGTGCAAGACGAAGAGTTTCTTTGATGATGACTCTGATTCTAAATAGTTTGGTAAGATGCAGAGGCTCTTATGACTCACAAAGCCTAATCCATCCAAAAGGATGCACATCAATCTTAACCTAAAGACAATAATAATGCTGGAACAAACAGGAGTTACATAACGAAATGAAATGTTCAAAATGGTTGTAATTTCTGGATGACTGGGAGACAGCTAATATTCCTATAATAAATAAATGGAATAAATAAATAATGCATTCTAAACTGCAAATGGCTCTTTCCTGCAGCTCCATCAGCCTCTCCCGCCCGTCCCAAACTGTCTCATTCTCAGGCCAAATCAACAACAGCATCAACAACAACAACTTCCTTGGCCAAATCCTCTCCCTGATGAGAGACGGTGTCCCAAAAGGCCCCCTATTCCCCACATGGTGCTCTACGTTTGACCAGGGCCTATGGCTAAAGTAATGCCTTATGTGGAAAACTAGGGTTTCATTTCATATGCAAACACAACAGATGGACCCTTGGGTAAAGAACCTTTAATCAAACTACTGCAACAGGGAAACACATTCCCAAAAAATGAATGTTATATAAGTCATCCTGGATGAGGAAGTGCATCTGATGACTCTATGTATAATGCAATGGGCTGTTATGTAAAGACAAACGGAGGAGGAGAGCTGCTGTAGGGAATGGTCTGACCGACAGCACATCACCCCAACTGACAGGCAAGAGAAGGCCCATGGATGCATCCCAAAGGGCACATTGGACTCTGGTCAAAAGTAGCACACTACAGAATAGGGTGCCATGTGGAACACAGACTGAGTGATTCTTCTAATTATCTCTTCTTTTTTAAGGGACCTAGCACGTAAGCATTTCACTGCACCTTTTATACCTGTTGTAAACTGGGTTTTATTGACAAATCAAATTAGATTTCATTTGACTTATTTTAGTTGACCACAAACTGAGAGACATTGAATGAGGACTTGGTGAAAAAGAGAAAGAGAGAATCTCTGAAAGGTAGCTGAGGTGAGGAGGAATGGAGGTTTCTTTCTGGCAAGGGAGGGAGAGTGGAGTGTTTTCCTCAAACTGTGTAGTGCTGCAGAGCCTGAAGCGTGGATGTGCCAACCTGCGCCTGCTCCCCCCTCTGCTACACTGAATCAATAGAGCTGGTTGGCTGGTTGGGGTTCAGGGGTACTGTTTCACTGCAGTGGAGACTCTCTGCCCTGCCCCACCTCTCTCTCACACTCTCTCACTCTCTCTCACTCACTCTCACTCACTCCTCCCTCCCTCCCTCCCTCCCCCTCCCTCCCTCCCTCCCTCCCTCCCTCCCTCCCTCCCTCCCTCCCTCCCTCCCTCCCTCCCTCCCTCCCTCCCTCCCTCCCTCCCTCCCTCCCTCCCTCCTCCTCTCTCTCTCTCTCCCTCTCACTCTCTTTCTCTCTCCTCCCTCTCTCTCTCTCACTCTCTCTTTTTCTTTCCCTCCCTCCCTCCCTCCCTCCCTCTCCTCCCTCCCTCCCTCCCTCCCTCCCTCCCTCCCTCCCTCCCTCCCTCCCTCCCTCCCTCCTCTCTCTCTCTCTCTCTCTCTCTCTCTCTCTCTCACACTCTCTCTCCTTCCCTCACTCTCTTTCTCTCTCCTCTCTCTCACTCTTTCTTTTTCTTTTTCTTTCCCTTCCTCTCTCCCTCTCTTTCGCTCTCTCTCTTTCTAGAAAATAGCTGTCGCTAAATAGCTTCTCTGAACTGTGACTTTTCCACAGCTGTGGCTGCTTATTGTATTAGTACTGTCCATTCTTTCATCACTATTTCATAATGATCATTTGTTTACATCTGTGTGGATAAAAGACACAGAAACTCGATTATATTCTCTATTCTCAAGGACAATAATGCTATGCTATGTTATGTCACAAACTAGAGAAAAGAGGAACAGAAGTATGTTGCTTCTCTCTGTTTTAGAAAAAAAGGAAAAGGAAACCTAACCAAACATGGTTGCAGGTGACGCAGAGAGGATGCCCTGTTGCCATAGCAACATGCAGGTGCAGGTGTAGCTAATCTCGTGTTCAATCTGTGGAGATAAAACATGTTCATGCACGTAGTGGTGTTAACAGCGTTTCACATGTGCATGCACACACACACACAACATGTACACACACACACACTCAATATAGCCCCCCCACACACCAGACCTGAAGAGAGACTACCACATTACCAACCATCACTAATGGACCTGGAGAGACTACTACATTACCAACCATCAGTAATGGACCTGGAGAGACTACTACATTACCAACCATCACTAATGGACCTGGAGAGACTACTACATTACTAAACCATCAGTAATGGACCTGGAGAGACTACTACATTACCAACCATCACTAATGGACCTGGAGAGACTACTACATTACCAACCATCAGTAATGGACCTGGAGAGACTACTACATTTACCAACCATCACTAATGGACCTGGAGAGACTACTACATTACCAACCATCAGTAATGGACCTGGAGAGGCTACTACATTAATAAACCATCACTAATGGACCTGGAGAGACTACTACATTACCAACCATCAGTAATGGACCTGGAGAGACTACTACATTACTAAACCATCACTAATGGACCTGGAGAGACTACTACATTACCAACCATCAGTAATGGACCTGGAGATGGTGGTTATGGCAGAGTTGATTGACTGACCAGAACGCTAACCTCCATAACCCAGAAACAGGACAACACAGAGCATGAAGTATCCCCCGAGGAGCACTGGCCAACACAGAGCATGAAGTATCCCCCAAAGAGCACTGGCCAACACAGAGCATGAAGTATCCCCCAAAGAGCACTGGCCAACACAGAGCATGAAGTATCCCCCAAAGAGCACTGGCCAACACAGAGCATGAAGTATCCCCCAAAGAGCACTGGCCAACACAGAGCATGAAGTATCCCCAAAGAGCACTGGCCAACACAGAGCATGAAGTATCCCCCAAAGAGCACTGGCCAACACAGAGCATGAAGTATCCCCAAGAGCACTGGCCAACACAGAGCATGAAGTATCCCCGAAGAGCACTGGCCAACACAGAGCATGAAGTATCCCCCGAAGAGCACTGGCCAACACAGAGCATGAAGTATCCCCCGAAGAGCACTGGCCAACACAGAGCATGAAGTATCCCCCGAAGAGCACTGCAAGGTTAGTCGAGGGGAACACACACATAAAAATAATAAATAATAATAACAGTTATTCCTGAACCAACACTTGCACAATATCCCTTCCTTTCTGTCTCTGCCTCTGATAGGTGCTTCATTGAGGAAAATGTACTTACTATGACTGTGATATGTGGTTGTCCCATCTAACTATCTTGAGATGAATGCACTAACTGTAAGTTGCTCTGGATAAAAGCATCTGCTACATGACTAAAATGTCAATCTAAAAATGGAGGTGATCCAATGGCACACTGACTGCACTCTCTCACAGGGTCTTTAAAACAATATAACGTCTCTCTTCGTCTACTCAGCAGTCACCAGCTTTATCTAGACATCCTAATCATCCTCATACATTAGAAATCATTTTTTCAATTTTGATAGAGAACTCATTGCATCTACTCATGGGGCATATCAAAATGAAGTCATGCAGCAAGAGGATCTCAGCTGTTCCAATGTTTTATCCCCTGATGCAAATGCTCAAGTAAACACACACTCACAGTACACACCCACACACACATGCACATATGGAGACTAAGAATACACACATTTGTGTTCAGTTGGCAATAACATGCCACTTCCTGTGAGTTAGCCAGAAGGGACGTTCTGTTTTGGTCCAGTGCACCGAAGAATTACAGCATTCAGCTCTGTTCTGCCATCCTGCACTACACGGCTGTCCAAGTACACAGAATGGCATCTCTGAACCTTTAAACCCTACTTTCTCTGCATCTCTCTCTCTCTCTCTCTCCCTCTCTCTCTCTCTCTCTCTCTCTCTCTCTCTCTCTCTCCCTCTCTCTCTCTCTCTCTCTCTCTCTCTCTCTCTCTCTCTCTCTCTCTCTCTCTCTCTCTCTCTCTCTCTCTCTCTCTCTCTCTCTCTCTCTCTCTCTCGCTCTCTCTCTCTCTCTCTCTCTCTCTTCTCTCTCTCTCTCTCTCTCTCTCTCTCTCTCTCTCTCTCTCTTCTCTCTCACGTTTCTCTCTCTCTCTCTCTCTCTCTCTCTCTCTCTCTCTCTCTCTCTCTCTCTCTCTCTCTCTCTCTCTCTCTCTCTCTCTTTTTTCTCTCTCTCACGTTTTCTCTCTCTCTCTTTCTCTCTCTCTCTCTTTCTTTCTCTCGCTCTCCCTCTATTTATTCTGTCTCAGCCTCTCCCTATCCCTCTCTTTAAATATCTACCACATTCTCTCACTCTCTGTCACTCTTTAATCCTTCTCCTCCTCTCCCATCCAGAGGTTGTAGTAGTGTAGCTGTGATGTGATGTGGAGAGAAAGGCCTGTGGGGTGTAGAGATTCATTTCAATAGCAAGTCAATATTCTCCCTGACTGCCATCCTTGCCATTGGATACAAGACCTTCAGTCTCACATTTATCAATGTCACGACATGGCCCAAATCTATCAATACATCAATTATCAGATCTATCAATACCTCAATTATCAGGTTGATTATCACTCTCTGCGGTCGACGCTGAGGCTGAGAGACGTTCCTTCTTCTGGCCTCATTAAGTTTGTGTGAGGTTGATGCACCTTCGCTATACTATGCAACACAATCCCTTACAATACATTGGTTTTATTTACACATACAAATACATGTGCCACAATGGTGCACATCGGCATTTTCTACTACAGAAAGCTACAGAGCAGTACAGTGTACATGTATTCACTGCGTGATTTATTTTGAGAAAGCAGTCCATAGGGTGTTATTGTAAATGATAACAATAAATAACAAACAAACTCAAACGCATATAGTAACTGAACAGTGCCTGCACACAATGATTTAATTTACGTTACCACGGTAACAGAATCACAGAGACACTAGTGATTATTAGATCAGAGAATTTACTGGGAAAGGAACCAGATCAATTGTAGCTACTGTGTTGAACTGAACAAGACCTATACAAAATGACTGTTAGGTACTGTATCAAGACAAGAAGAGTATTCAGTGACTACATCCGGACAGGTATGCAGTACATATAGGAGTGTGTTTGCTCTAGTAACTGAGGTGTGACATTAAGCCTCTCTATCACCACCAGGTGAACAGAACAGTTGTTGTTTTGTGGAATATGCTGAGTCACAGGATGAGCCCATAGCTGCAGCAGCAGCCTCCTCTCCCTGCATCTCTCCTCTCCTCCCCACCCCACCCTCTCCTCCACCACCCTCTCCTCCACCACCCTCTCCTCCATCACCCTCCCCATCCTCTCCTCCACCACCCTTGCCTCCACCACCCTCCCTTCCACCACCCTCTCCTCCACCACCCTCCCTTCCACCACCCTCTCCTCCACCACCCTCTCCTCCACCACCCTCTCCTCCACCACCCTCTCCTCCACCACCCTCCCCTCCACCACCCTCTCCTCCACCACCCTCTGCTCCACCACCCTCCCCTCCACCACCCTCTGCTCCACCACCCTCCCCTCCACCACCCTCTGCTCCACCACCCTCCCCTCCACCACCCTCCCCTTCACCATACATCCTCCCCAACCTCCCCTCCACCACCCTCTCCTCCACCATACATCCTCCCCAACATCCCCTCCACCACCCTCTCCTCCACCATACATCCTCCCCACCCTCCCCTCCACCATACATCCTCCCCACCCTCTCCTCCACCATACATCCTCCCCACCCTCCCCTCTACCATACATCCTCCCCACCCTCCCCTCCACCATACATCCTCCCCACACTCCCTCCACCACCCTCTCCTCCACCATACATCCTCCCCACCCTCCCCTCCACCACCCTCTCCTCCACCATACATCCTCCCCACCCTCCCCTCCACCATACATCCTCCCCACCCTCTCCTCCACCATACATCCTCCCCACCCTCCCCTCTACCATACATCCTCCCCACCCTCCCCTCCACCATACATCCTCCCCACCCTCTCCTCCACCATACATCCTCCCCACCCTCCCCTCCACCATACATCCTCCCCACCCTCCCCTCCACCACCCTCTCCTGCACCACCCTCTCCTGCACCACCCTCTCCTGCACCACCCTCCCCACCACCATACATCCTCCCCACCCTCCCCACATCTCTCCTCCCCGTCACTCTTTCACTCTATCTCTCTTGCAAATCTCTTCCCTCTCTCTATCTCTCTCTCTGTCTCCTTCAGTCCCTATCTCACTCTCTCTGTCTACCTCCATCTTTCTCTCTGTCCCCCTCCCTCTCTCAGTAGTTTAATAAGAATGAAACCATTCTGAGAGAGATGGGATGTCAGAGGGTACAGGCTAGCCTGATACAGAGTTGATCATTCTGCTGTTACTGCTAATCTCCCTCTCCAGCCACTGCTTCTGCTCTTTGACCACTAAAAACAGCAACACTTTATCCTCTATCTATCTAACCCTCCCTCCCCTCCAACCAGAACACTCACAACTTCAAAGGGACTATTTTTGAAAAGTTTGACGTTTTCTTTAATGTCCCGGAGAAGGAAAAACGACAGGCAGAGAGGATGAGAATAAAAGACAGATCTTGTTTAGCATGTGAGATACTCTTCTTCTCCAAGACAGAATGTCAGTGACTGTGTTCTTACCTTTACATGAAGGATGTTTTATTCAAATAATAAATAAATAACTGACGATGCAGGATGCGGGTCATTTTAAGCTGTGTCACTGTGAAGAGTTCATTTCCAAAGCTATATATGCAACCATTTTTCACATTTGTGTTTTTTCACATTGCTTGTGTGTACCATCATGTGCATTTAAAATATTACTGTTCTCAGATGTTTAATTGATAGATTTTAGATGTGTAGTATTTTTGTTGTTGCTGCAAAACACAATATTGTTCAGCTGGAATGTGATGTCTGTATCATATTTGACTGTGAAATGTGGTTGTCTCCTCTAGCTATCTAAAGACGGAAACAGTAACTGTGAGTCACTCTGGATAAGAGCATATGCTAAATGACTAACATGTCAAATGTAAATGTTTTACATACATATCTCATATTACTGTACTGATATCACAATTGTATCGTTTGTACAGTTTTTTATTTGAAAAAAAAAGTAGTTATTTGTTGCATTTGACTGTGTAAACCTAGCAAGACTACTCATTTATCTGAGAGTGAGGCGGATACACAGCATTTTGCAAAACAACATCATTATTTGTCCCTCTGAAAGGACACCATCAAGTGATAGATTTTAAACGAATACATGTCTGTCATTGAATAACCCCACGATGCCATGATTAGATAGTGAATAACCCCATGATTAGATAGTGAACAACCCCATGATGCAAAGATTAGATAGTGAATAACCACATGATTAGATAGTGAATAACCCCATGCCATGATTAGATAGTGAATAACCTCATGCCATGATTAGATAGTGAATAACCCCATGCCATGATTAGATAGTGAACAACCCCATGATTAGATAGTGAATAACCCCATGCCATGATTAGATAGTGAATAACCCCATGCCATGTTTAGATAGTGAATAACCCCATGATTAGATACTGAATAACCTCATGCCATGATTAGATAGTGAATAACCCCATGCCATGATTAGATAGTGAATAACCCCATGCCATGATTAGATAGTGAATAACCCCATGATTAGATAGTGAACAACCCCATGATTAGATAGTGAATAACCCCATGATTAGATAGTGAATAACCCCATGATTAGATAGTGAACAACCCCATGCCATGATTAGATAGTGAATAACCCCATGTTTAGATAGTGAATAACCCCATGATTAGATAGTGAATAACCCCATGCCATGATTAGATAGTGAACAACCCCATGATTAGATAGTTAATAACCCCATGCCATGATTAGATAGTGAACAACCCCATAATTAGATAGTGAATAACCCCATGCCATGATTAGATAGTGAACAACCCCATGATTAGATAGTTAATAACCCCATGCCATGATTAGATAGTGAACAACCCCATGATTAGATAGCGAATAACCCCATGATTAGATAGTGAACAACCCCATGCCATGATTAGATAGTGAATAACCTCATGCCATGATTAGATAGTGAATAACCTCATGCCATGATTAGATAGTGAATAGCCCTATGATTAGATAGTGAACAACCCCATAATTAGATAGTGAATATCCCCATGCCATGATTAGATAGTGAATAACCCCATGCCATGATTAGATAGTGAATAACCCCATGCCATGATTAGATAGTGAATAACCCCATGCCATGATTAGATAGTGAATAACCCCATGCCATGATTAGATAGTGAATAACCCCATGATTAGATAGTGAATAACCCCATGCTGTCACGCCTTGGTCTTAGTATTTTGTGTTTTCTTTAATTATTTGTTCAGGCCAGGGTGTGACATGGGTTTATTGTGTTGTCGTATTGGTTTTTTTGTAGGCATTGGGATTGTGGCTGATTAGGGGTGTGTCTACCATAGGCTTGGCTGCCTGAGGTGGTTCTCAATCAGAGTCAGGTGATTCTCGTTGTCTCTGATTGGGAACCATATTTAGGTAACCTGGGTTTCACTGTGTATTTTGTGGGTGATTGTTCCTGTCTCTGTGTAGTGTTCACCAGATAGGCTTTAATTAGGTTTTCACATTTCGTTTGTTGTTTTTTGTATTTCTTTAGTTATTTCATGTATCGCTATTTTTTCATTAAAGAACATGAGTAACCACCACTCTGCATTTTGGTCCGACTCTCCTTCAACAGACGAACGCCGTTACACATGCCATGATTAGATAGTGAATAACCCCATGATTAGATAGTGAATAACCCCATGCCATGATTAGATAGTGAATAACCCCATGATTAGATAGTGAATAACCCCATGCCATGATTAGATAGTGAATAACCCCATGCCATGATTAGATAGTGAATAACCCCATGCCATGATTAGATAGTGAATAAGCCCATGCCATGATTAGATAGTGAATAACCTCATGCCATGATTAGATAGTGAATAAGCCCATGCCATGATTAGATAGTGAATAACCCCATGCCATGATTAGATAGTGAAAAAACACACCAATCTTTTCATAATTTCTTTAAACAATAAATGTGTTTTGGAATAAACTCTTCATAGCTACTATGTTCTGTATTACAAATATACAACATTTCATTGTACTGGTAGTATGGAACTGCAAAATAGCTGGCTATCTATAAATACATGCAGTTACTATCAGTTGGTTTCATGAATGGAATGGCCTGCAAGAATCTTCTTTCCCCCTCTCTCGTTCTCTCCTCCCCCTCTCTCCCCCACCCTCTCCTTCACTCTCTCCCCTTCTCTCTCTCTATCCCCCTCTCTCTTCCCATCTATCTATATCTCTTCCTCTCCCCCATCTCTCTTTCCCCATCTATTTCTTTCTCTCCTTCTCTTCTTTAAATGGATTTTGAGGAGACAGGAAAGCTTCAGAGCCATAGAAGATACATGTATAAGACTGCCAAACAGAGGTAGAGAGGAGAGGGGAACATTCCCACGCTGCCTGGAGAAGTCTACACTGCTCATTAGGAAATATCAACTACTAATTTCCCGGTGTTCATTTCCTTTGATTGATCCGAAATTAAAGCCTGTGTTTATCATCCATGTGTTTATGATTATATTGACAACTCCCTCATACATGACTGTGAATTTCCTTGTCTTGAATACATGTACTGTAAGACAAGGGTTAGGTGTTGCTGGCATAGGCTGAAGACATAGGTTGGAAGAAGCAATCATGGTTTCTAGTGAAAGCTAAGCACACCAAAAGGTAGGCTGTAAGAGGTCAGGCTTGCAATTTCCCCCGAACAAGCCAGCGAGACTTGGCTTGTACTTTCCAATCAAATCTAATCTAATTGTATTAGTCATGTCAACAGTTTACAGCAGGTATAAAAGGTGCAGTGAAATGCTTGTGTGCTATGCTAGCACCCTCAACATAACAGTACAATAATCAATATAATTATTGGAGTCAAATCAAGGAATAGTATAACTAGTATGCATAGTAAGAGCCTGGTATGTACATAATAGTGGGTAGTGTCTTCTGATTGTGCAGTTGAATAAATAGTATATACTTGTGCTTGCATGTATGTGTGTGTGTGTGTGTGTGTGTGTGTGTGTGTGTGTGTGTGCGCATGTGTGTGCGTGCGTGCGTCTGTGTGTTCTTGTGTGTGCTTCATTACCTCTGCTAATTCTACTGTTAGCACTGTTACCACTAGAACTTGCTCTATCATTGCTTTCTCCTGAAAAAAAGTATTCCGCATGAGTAGGGGAGACCAGGGTTTGTTGTCACACTTTTTACTCTTATGTGTATTTCTCAGGACCTGTATATCTTACAAGACACTTTATAATATTAGGAGAAAGGTTGAAATGGAGACCTTTTATATCATCATATCGTATTCCAATATGGAGTAATAAGCCATCAAACACACTCTGTCCACCAGTCCCACCAGCCCCATCGCAGGGTTGGATGTCACACAGTATGGGGTTGGATGTCACACAGTAAGGGGTTGGATGTCACACAGAATGGGGTTGGATGTCACACAGTATGGGGTTGGATGTCACACAGTATGGGGTTGGATGTCACACAGAATGGGGTTGGATGTCACACAGAATGGGGTTGGATGTCACACAGTATGGGGTTGGATGTCACACAGTATGGGGTTGGATGTCACACAGAATGGGGTTGGATGTCACACAGTATGGGGTTGGATGTCACACAGAATGGGGTTGGATGTCACACAGTATGGGGTTGGATGTCACACAGTATGGGGTTGGATGTCACACAGTATGGGGTTGGATGTCACACAGAATGGGGTTGGATGTCACACAGTATGGGGTTGGATGTCACACAGTATGGGGTTGGATGTCACACAGAATGGGGTTGGATGTCACACAGTATGGGGTTGGATGTCACACAGTATGGGGTTGGATGTCACACAGAATGGGGTTGGATGTCACACAGTATGGGGTTGGATGTCACACAGTATGGGGTTGGATGTCACACAGTATGGGGTTGGATGTCACACAGAATGGGGTTGGATGTCACACAGAATGGGGTTGGATGTCACACAGTATGGGGTTGGATGTCACACAGTATGGGGTTGGATGTCACACAGAATGGGGTTGGATGTCACACAGTATGGGGTTGGATGTCACACAGAATGGGGTTGGATGTCACACAGTATGGGGTTGGATGTCACACAGTATGGGGTTGGATGTCACACAGAATGGGATTGGATGTCACACAGTATGGGGTTGGATGTCACACAGTATGGGGTTGGATGTCACACAGAATGGGGTTGGATGTCACACAGAATGGGGTTGGAGGTCACAATGTAACTTATTTTGTAACAGGAAATGAAGCAACATGGCATACAGAGCCTTTCTTTGATCAAATTATAGTTACTAAAAAAAATCAGCATTTTGTTTCTTGAGAACAACATATTGAGTAAATGTGTTTGTGTATGTATGTGTGGGTGTGTGACAGAAAGAAATTGTATAAGAGAGAAGCAATGAAGGGATCTCTTCCTAGCACATACTGTAAGAGCTTGGGATTTATTGTAAACTGGCAGTGGCAATGTTGATAGTGACAACCAACCCCACATTCCATGTGACAACCAACCACACATTCCCTGTGACAACCAACCCCACATTCCATGTGACAACCAACCCCACATTCCATGTGACAACCAACCCCACATTCCACGTGACAACCATCCCCAACACCATAATTGTTCAAGGATACTCCCATAATTCAAACATTTATAAAGAAAATTCCAATATATATTTTTTACCTTCACCTATGAAAAACACTAATTCCCATCCGCTCAATGTTTTGTCATGCTGACATGAATTGACCAGGTGGATGAGTTCTTAAGGATCCCCCCCTTTTTTCAATTTTCACCGACAATTACATATCAAGTCTAACTGCCTGTAACTCAGGCCCTGAAGCAAGGATATGCACATTCTTGGTACCATTTGAAAGGAAACACTTTGAAGTTTGTGGAAATTTGAAAGGAATGTAGGAGAATATAACACAATAGATCTGGTAAAAGTTAATACAAAGACAAAACCAACCGTTCTATTGTATTTTTTTGTACCATCATCTTTGAAATGCAAGAGAAAGGCCATCATATATTATTCCAGCCCAGCTGCAATTTAGATTTTGGCCACTAGATGGCAGAAGCTTATGTGCAACGTTTTAGACTGATCCAGTGAACCATTGCATTTCTGTTCAAAATGTTGTGTCAAGACTGCCCAAATGCGCTAAATTGCTTTATTCATAACTTTTCATGTTCAAAACTGTGCACTCTCCTCAAACAATAGTTTGTTTTTCTTTCACTTTAATAGCTACTGTAAATTGGACAGTGCAGCTAGATTAACAAGAATTTAAGCTTTCTGCCAATATCAGATATGTCTATGTACTGAGAAATGTTTGTGTAACTTACAACCTCATGCTAATCACATTAGCCTACGTTAGCTCAACGTCCCACAGGGGACCCACCAATCCTGAAGAAGTTTTAAACAAATTCACACATTTTAACTTTAAAATGATTACACTACTCCATTTAGATTGGGAGTAATTAGCACTGTGACAACCAACCCATGGGACAACCAACCCGTCCTCCCCTAACTTACAGAAGTTAGAATAGTGATTCAAACCTTTACTTGTTTTCTTTCTGTTTTGTTTGGGATTCACAGTGACTGAAATGCAGTGTGCATTGTTAGGTTAAAATGTGGTTGAGTCAGGAAAATAATGACTGTAAAATGTCAAGAGATAAAAAAGAAATGCGTCATTGCTGTAAGAGAAAGTAACGACCACCCATTAGTATAACGCTATAGACTATTCACAATTCTGTTTCAGAGCGTCCAATATGGTTATGTTGTTGTGCGGGTGCTGTTTGTTTCAATAGGACTAAATCACACGTTAGTAGTAGATCCTCAATAATATCGTCATACCGAGCATGTGTAGGCCTATCTATTCTATTATGCTACCTATTTCTCATCATAAAGCGACAAAAATAATTCTACATAAATATCTGTTTTAGGGGAGAAAATGTTTAGAATCGATGGCTGAAATGTGATACCATGACACGACACAAGTATACACATTCACAGGTTGTTGTTTGCCCCAAAAAATACATGGCGATTTCCGTTGAGCAGTTACCGGTGCGCATGCAGCTGCCCACTACCAAGCTTGCAGAAGTGCCTCTCTTTTTGACAGATAGGCCTATCTATTAAAAGCTGCTGACGTCAAAAGCGACTGCCATCTTTGACTAGGGCAGAGCTGCTGCGTTCCATTGAAGAACTGAGGAGGTATCAACCACGCGCAGTGCCTTTGCAGCAATCCAGTCCACACAGAACGGGAGTGATATCTGTTAGTTGTTGAAATACGCAGACATTTCCTCCTGCTGACTGCAAGCCACCGACCACGGTACAGGTAAGAGAACACTTTAGATTTCTCTTTTCTATTATAACGCAAATGTTTTATTTTCGGGGTTTTCACCAAAATATTTTCAGTACAAAATGAAGTACTCGGTTTTGAATTGTGAAGCCGTTTTCTATTGAGAGCATCGGAGGATATGTTTTGATAAACCCTGCATGACGGTCCACTTGATTAATAAAGGTGTATTCGTTGCCTTTTTGTTAAATTCGCATGCCTGATTTTGAAATATATCAATTATAGGCTATGTGTATTGTTATTAGAGAAAGCCATGCCGGGGTTTGCCTCTTTCTAATTACATGAACCTTGTGTTGTGCGTGTAAATCTCCACGAGCAGTCGATTTTCTGAAATTGAAGGATGCTGTATGTGCTAATGCGTAAGGTGTGGGCGTTTTCTGCGTTTCAGCACCTTGGACAATGACAGCTGGGGCTCGGCTGCGCTGTTGTCTCTCTTGCTCTCAAACTCGCTCAGAAAATAAGCAGACGAACACGCACAATAAATTAAACAAAGACACGGCTTTATTAGATATTCAAACCGTATTACATACGACTTGTTGTGTTTTGCACCAGCATGCTTTGAAACGTGTGTATATTTAGAAGCTTTTGGGGATTTTGCGCAGAGCTGGTTTATCACTCCCGCGAGTGATGCTTAAGAGGATGGTATTTTACTACCGCTTCTCAAATGTGGGTAGGCAGCAGCCCACTGCTGATGCCGCAGGGGAATCGTGAATGATAGTAAGTCTATCAAATCAAAAGTAGGGGTGATTTAGTGCAGATTTAGAGCCTAATGTGCGTTAAAAATGCAGTTGGGGAGAAACATCCCAAAGGGGTGAAAGAAGGGGTCCTCAATTGATTTAGGGAATGTCATTATAGTAAACTGCGCCAGAGTGTGTCGATGGGAGGAGGAGGAGGGGGGGTAAACAGGGGAGACACGACCGACCGACATTCTTCATGAAAATGCCACTATATATGTACGCCCGTCCGTGCTCGCTGGCTGTAGCCTACTCAGTTTGTTGCGTCAAAATGGCCACATCCCTGCCATGCCATTTAGGTGACGAAGCATCGGTAATTACGTCTGTGTCTTCCCGGTGCTAGAGGATGGGCGGGGGCTTGAGGCGAGAAGAGCGGGGGAGGACGGTGAAACCCGCACTATGACATCCTATAGCCCCCATCCATCCACGCCATCCTATACGTATATGCACTGCACCTCGACTACATCAAACCACAGATGAGATCCTTAGATCGTCGACTTGTCAAGCACGAAGCATGTGGTGAAATTGACACCAAATCTGTTATGATGTATGTGCATTTAAATGGTCTTCTCTCCATCATGGCTCAATGGAACGTTGGTTGATTGCTGACCAGACCTTTAAGGTTTGCGGCAAATTAGTTATGTAGGTCACGTGCTCCTCTACGTGCTCTTCTTCGCAGGTCGCACCTGGAAATACTGTTTTTAGATTTCAGCACCACGTGATGTTGGACCACCGTCGCATCTCCCCATTGCTCTGCCTGAGAGTTTTCAGTCTCTTGTGCCATAACATCAGAGAGAGAGAGACAGAGAGACAGGGACAGAAAGAAAGAGACATAGAGAGAGAGGAAAGAGAGAGAGAGATAATATCAAAATGGAGAAGCTAGTAACATGCCGTTAGATATGAAAGGAATCCATCATTGAATGGAGTGTTGAGAGGGCCCATGTTGAGCTGACAAATAAAAGAACATGCAACGCCTGCTTTCGGTTGACATGGCTGCTATAGCCTATCATATCGCATCATGCGGCTTCCATCGGTTTGACTGCAGAGCGTGGGCGGCACTATAGGGCTTTTTCCACGAGTAAATGGTGACTCATATACCATCACCCAGCGGTAGCGGTTGATTGTTTTTCGGAACAGCCTATTGTTCGTTTATATAGCTGCTCTCTCGCTCTCTCTCTACGTGTGTGTCTGGTATACCGAGCTGAAATCTATAGATTTGCTGAACTGTGCATTGTGCGTATTGGTGCATGCGGCTTTCCCTATTTTTTCAGAGCATATACTCTCCAGATATCAGTAAATGACTGCCGACAATTACCAAATGTCCCCTTAAAAAAGCTATAATGAAATGGACATTTGGCCAAGAAGCCCGTTGGGAGTGAATCGATTTCAGAACATTTAACTTATATCACAATCTATATGATTGTAGCCTTGGATTAATTAATTCACCTTTTTTTGCCAAACATACCAACGAATAAATGCCTCACTGTTACTGATTGATAATGATGCTTGTCAACTGAAAGAACTATGGCATTCTACTGTAATTCGACATGCATTTGTGATGTACTGTATGCCTTGAGGAAGCTGAAGAATCGTGCATTTTGCTCGATGTCAGTGGGACTGTGTGTGATGGTATCTCTATAATGAGGTCTGTATTGATGTTGAGTAATGTGCTGTTCTGACCAACGTAGACTAGTGGACGCTATTCTAGGTTCATGGCCCTGGAAAAGGACTGTAGATTAGGTTTTCAGTCAGGAAGTACTGTATTTTGCATCCCAAAGGGCACCCTATTCCATATTTAGTGCACTACTTTTGGCCTAGGCCCATAGGGCTCGCATCAAAAGTAGTGCACTTTGTAGGGAATATGGTGCCGTTTGCAAAATATGTGTGGGGATTGACTGTATTGATATCATAATCTGGCCATTTTTGTGTAGGCTATTATCAATTCAGAAACCTATAAGATCTAACACATACGTGGAAACATTAAAGTATGTTGCATGATAAGATTCAATCCAACACTATGTTTAAGCTTTTCAGAGTATCTATATGACAAGATTCAATCCAACACTATGTTTAAGCTTTTCAGAGTATGTATATGACAAGATTCAATCCAACACTATGTTTAAGCTTTTCAGAGTATCTATATGATAAGATTCAATCCAACACCATCTTTAAGCTTTTCAGAGTATCTATATGATAAGATTCAATCCAACACTATGTTTAAGCTTTTCAGAGTATCTATATGATAAGATTCAATCCAACACTATGTTTAAGCTTTTCAGAGTATCTATATGATAAGATTCAATCCAACACTATGTTTAAGCTTTTCAGAGTATCTATATGATAAGATTCAATCCAACACTATGTTTAAGCTTTTCAGAGTATGTATATGATAAGATTCAATCCAACACTATGTTTAAGCTTTTCAGAGTATCTATATGATAAGATTCAATCCAACACTATGTTTAAGCTTTTCAGAGTATGTATATGATAAGATTCAATCCAACACTATGTTTAAGCTTTTCAGAGTATGTACATGATAAGATTCAATCCAACACTATGTTTAAGCTTTTCAGAGTATGTATAGGCTTCTATCAGGTACAGCGTATTCTGTTTCACTACATAACAAAGGCCTACTCCAGTAGCATCAGTTTCACCAAGATAGTTAACCTTGCCTTTGACCTGATGACAGTAGTGGAACAGGAGGAGGAGGGGAGAGGATTTGGCATCTACTCTTTACCACAAGGGAGTTAGTCTAATTTTCCCTGAGACAATCAGGTAGTAAACAATAAGACAAAATGGCTGCTGCTGTAGAGCAGAGGAAGCTATGGCGATGTCAGAAGATTGAGGACTTTGGCGCGTTCCCTCCGTCACTGCCTATGACACATGGCTGGGACACATCGATGGGAGAATCTCTCGATAGCAAGTCTGCATCAGCCCTGGGACAAAGGAGTTGTACAATTTTGGTAGAAGATGTTGTAGAATTCTTCTATACCCAAAGCCCCCTCGTCTTTATAGTGAAGATGAAACAGAGAAGCTATGATGTCACCTTGCGCTGCAGTCTTTGAGATAGTTGTATAATGTTATGTTGGCTCCAACTAATGATTCCATTTGGCTGACAGTCATATAGTTATATTTCCTGCAAATGTCAGAGTCATCAACATGGTTGTTGGTTTTCAATGTACTTTACTGAGCTGCATTGCACTATTCAGCTATTCAATCAATCAAATTGTGTTTATATAGCCAGCAACCTAACCCATGGACCCCCACAGAGCATGTCACTAACAATTATTCACTGGTAATAATAGTGAGAGATGCTGGAGTGTCACTCTGCGGGCTGTTACCATCTGAGCTCTTCTTCTCTGGTGCTACTGGGGGTTTTCCCATGATCCTCTCTTCCCACCACCCACCAATCAGAAGAGGGGCTGATGTTCCTCAGACTGATGGAAAAGAGAAGATAATGGCGAATGAAAGGATTAGTGAGAGAAAGAGAGAGAGAGAAAGAGAGAGATAAAGAGAGAGAGAGGGAGAGAGAGAAATAGAGAGATAGAGACGAGTAAGAGAGATTGTACCTTTAATCTTCTATACTGCAATGACAATGCATCAAAACATTTAATCCACTGCAGGTACAGTAGTACATCTACTAAATGTTTACTTTCGAGTACAGATGGCCAAATGTCATTAGGGTGAGTTATCTTTGATAAATATTGTTTGTCTTCTTGTTGTTGGACCTTCTCCAAATCATACAGCACATATATCATCAAAGCTTTTGTAAAGAATATTTGTTGGTTTTCATAGACCTCATCAACTATCTCTGTTTTTAGAACATTACATTGGTCAGTGATGACAAGACATATGGTGTGAGCAGGCCTGCCAGTAACAGGGTATGACGCAGACTGCAACAGTAGTAAGTCTAGTGCTGCAAGTTGCTGTGACCACAGAGAGCATCTTCCCAGTCAGTTGTATGATGGAAGGATTCCTCTGTGTTGAGTTACGAGGCATATGATTGGTTGAAACCTCCCTGGTCTGGACTGAAGCACGGACATCGCCATCGAATCCCTTCTTCAGTGAGCCACGTTATTAACCAAGTCATCTGGTCTCGTCAACATGAATGTGCTTGGGCCGTTCACCATTACATGTCCTATAGGGAGCTCAGGTACCTGACAATAGGCTAGATACACATTAGTATTGTGTTGACTCTGGGCTGCATTCAACACCATTACTGTATCTTATTCAGAAGCCAATAAAGCGAGTCTCTGTGGTGATATGGTTGCTCTACCTTTGTCAATCTGAGGCTGGGTAATTTATGACGCTGCAGTGCAGGCCGTGGGGGTTCTGGTAGATTATGCCCGGGGTTTTCTGACTTGTAAATAACTCAGTTGTTGTTAGACAGTCTGCCCTAAGATTGGAAGGTTGGGGGTTCAATCCCCAGGCAAGTCATATAAAAAAACAGTAAAAAATAAACAATTACGGGACCCTATGTGTTTCTGCTTGGCACTTAGCGTTAAGGAGATAGATTGGGGGTAAGGCCCTGTGATAGACTAGTATCCTGTCCAGGGGGTTGCTTGTACATCACACTATAGAAACAGGAGATTGGCTCCTGCTGTAAGCCAAGGCGACTTACTTTATTCTGGCTTGCACATACTGTACCTAGAACTGCCTGATCAGAATTCATAGTGAATGAGTAATGACACTCTGTCTGTATGCAATACATTGGCTTTATTGTCATATCACTGCCTGGGATTGGATCTTTCTCCTCTCTCTCTCTCTTTCTCTCTTTGTCTTTCTCTCGCCGGCACGCATGCATGCGCGTGCACACACACATTTGATTTGCCTGAGAGATTTTGATTAGATCTAATCTGTGTGTGTGTGTGTTCTTCGTATAGCCGTAATATGATAATAATGCAGATGTTGGTTCACTGAGCTAAAGCTTCATGGGAATATAGAGAATATCAATTAGGGACAATTGTAGGTAACATGCTTCAATTTCCTGCCTGGCCAATCAGCTCAATGCATATTTGTCTTGACTGGATTTACACTCATAATGAGTTATTTTTCTCTCTGTCTGAAGTCTTTTTCATAGTGGATTATGCACATCTCTCTCTTTTGCTTGCTACTAGTAACATGTACTAAATAGTAGGTTAGAACATGCTTATTACATGTATTAACACCTATTCATGTTAATATTTAACCAAATTTAAAGATAATCATGAGGGATTGGACAGAAGAAGAAGAGGAAGAGAAGAAGAATAGCAGAGATCCTGTATGTAATTCAATGAGTGCACTAGGGAATAATACGATGTCATTCAGACATAGCTATTATTATTAGATATTGTGAGTGAGGGTCTTGTCAGAATGTGTTTCTTGGCCCGGGGGCCCACTAATTGCTTTTTAATGTCTTTGTCTTTATGACTCCTCAAATATTTAATAGCCTCTAATGCTGCCTCATCTTGGCTACCGAGGCTGCTGTCGCTGGACAACTGAGAAATTTCATTTTGGGGCTTATTTGACTGATTCATGGCAATTTTCCCCACATAATTCAATGTGTCCCAGATGACAGCCTATCCATTTGGAACACAGATAAATTATGTGGGGAAAATTGCCATAAATCAGTCAAATATAAGCCATGAATGTGTTCACGGAATTGGAACATCAACGTGTTTGAATGGAACATTGTGGGGTAGGACTCTGAATAGGCTGTGTTACAGTACAAACACATTCCAGAGACAAAAAATGATTACGGGGATAATGAAACAAATCAATATTGATTAAGACAAAACACTTTGATTATCTATTACCACAGCATCAGTAAACCATCTGTAATTGTATCTGCATGTTCCTTGCAGGGATGGGGATTGGGTGCTTCAATGTGCCCCTTGCCATTCAATTCCATCAAATATCACAACATTAAAAAGCTTCTGCTGCAGGTTTCGGCGTGCCTGTGCATCTCGAAACAGTTTTATCGTCTCAGTCCATTAAAAACTGGAAGGTCATGCTTTTAATTCAAAACAGGCTCCCGACCCGTCTCGTAGCGCTGGAACAATAAACTGAAAATGATCGACACCGACCAAACCGACCACTTATTGTGGACATTTAGCTAATATCGTTCATTATGATAAGTAGGCTATACTAGAGAAATGTGAAGTTTAAAATGAAGTTTGCTAATATGGGTGATTGTTGGGACAATTGATAGCTACTTTATATTCAAACTAGCAGTAGTCGTTTGAAGGGTAGTATAAAAAACTGGTGGACATTGTTATAAACTATTTATCGTTATGGTGTTGATTCAGTCAATTTATCTTAAAATGTATTTTTGTCCATATCGCCCAGCTCTAGTGTCCGGTACAGTATGTTCAGGTCATATCCCAGCTCTAGTGTCTGGTACAGTAGGTTCAGATCATATCCCAGCTCTAGTGTCTGGTACAGTAGGTTCAGATCATATCCCAGCTCTAGTGTCTGGTACAGTAGGTTTTCTCTACAGATCATATCCCAGCTCTAGTGTCTGGTACAGTAAGTTCAGATCATATCCCAGCTCTAGTGTCTGGTACAGTAGGTTTTCTCTACAGATCATATCCCAGCTCTAGTGTCTGGTACAGTAGGTTCAGATCATATCCCAGCTCTAGTGTCTGGTACATTAGGTTTTCTCTACAGATCATATCCCAGCTCTAGTGTCTGGTACAGTAGGTTCAGATCATATCCCAGCTCTAGTGTCTGGTACATTAGGTTTTCTCTACAGATCATATCCCAGCTCTAGTGTCTGGTACAGTAGGTTCAGATCAAATCCCAGCTCTAGTGTCTGGTACAGTAGGTTCAGGTTTTCTCTATAGATCTATCGTCTCGTAACAGGTTGTCTCCTCCTGCCTCTCCCATAACCTCTCATTCCCATTCTCTCCCTTCTCTCCCCTCTCACTATTTTCCCCACCTCACCCCACCCCTCTCCTAATCCATCTCACCTATCTCACGTCTCTACCCCCTCCCACCCCTCCCCATCCCTCCCACCTCTCTTACCACCCCTCCCACTTTTCCCCCTCCCACCTCTCTCCCCTCTCTCCCCCATCCCACCTCTCTCCTCTCATCCCCTGTCCCTTGCCGACCTCTGCGGCGGCCGCTCTTTGTTGTGTTCGTCATATTTGTCATATTTCCCAGGCCCTCCGGGGGCAGTCTGCTGTTAGTTAATGTTCCCAAGAGGAAGGGAATGAGCTAGTTTTGACCAGCCCAGCTGGGTGCCTCCCTGGCCCTAACCGTAACACTACACAAGGAGACCGCAGAGGTGACTGTCTGCCACCGTCAGAGGGGAGATAGGGCTCCTGCTCTGCAGTACATGGGGAGATAGGGCTCCTGCTCTGCAGTACATGGGGAGATAGGGCTCCTGCTCTGCAGTACATGGGGAGATAGAGCTCCTGCTCTGCAGTACATGGGGAGATAGGGCTCCTGCTCTGCAGTACACGGGGAGATAGGGCTCCTGTTCTGCAGCACATTGGGAGATAGGGCTCCTGCTCTGCAGTACATGGGGATATAGGGCTTCTGCTCTGCAGTACATGGGGAGATAGTATTTGTTTTCTTTCAAGTACTTATTTGAGCATTTGATTTGGTTGCTGCTTTCTGAAGGGCCAGCAGATGGGCGAGGTTTGCACCTTTGGGACTATTCCATAGGCTCCATTGCTTCTGGCACCGCAAGCTTTAATCAAACATATTGACAGAAAACATGTGTTATCACACTACCTCAATAGTACCTCTACAATATGAGTTTTGGTTCTGACTATTTCAGGGAGATTTGGCTGATTGATGGATGAGAAGCAGGTACACATTTTTGTGTGTGTTTTGTATTGAGGATTGGAGGAGGACAATCAGCTGTAGAGAGGTGATGTTGAGAGGACAATCAGCTTTTTGAAACGGCCTGAGTGGTGTGAGAAGGTCATGAATGCAAACAGCAGGGTCAGCTACCCTATATCCCAGTGTAAACAGCAGGGTCAGCTACCTTATATCCCAGTGTAAACAGCAGGGTCAGTTACCCTTATATCCCAGTGTAAACAGCAGGGTCAGTTACCTTATATCCCAGTGTAAACAGCAGGGTCAGCTACCCTATATCCCAGTGTAAACAGCAGGGTCAGCTACCTTATATCCCAGTGTAAACAGCAGGGTCAGCTACCTTATATCCCAGTGTAAACAGCAGGGTCAGTTACCTTATATCCCAGTGTAAACAGCAGGGTCAGTTACCTTATATCCCAGTGTAAACAGCAGGGTCAGTTACCTTATATCCCAGTGTAAACAGCAGGGTCAGTTACCTTATATCCCAGTGTAAACAGCAGGGTCAGTTACCTTATATCCCAGTGTAAACAGCAGGGTCAGTTACCTTATATCCCAGTGTAAACAGCAGGGTCAGCTACCTTATATCCCAGTGTAAACAGCAGGGTCAGCTACCTTATATCCCAGTGTTAACAGCAGGGTCAGCTACCTTATATCCCAGTGTAAACAGCAGGGTCAGTTACCTTATATCCCAGTGTAAACAGCAGGGTCAGTTACCTTATATCCCAGTGTAAACAGCAGGGTCAGTTACCTTATATCCCAGTGTAAACAGCAGGGTCAGCTACCTTATATCCCAGTGTAAACAGCAGGGTCAGCTACCTTATATCCCAGTGTTAACAGGCTTTAGATGAGAGATGACCCTATTTCAAAAACATCCTCACAATACGCTTCTTTAGTTTAGGATGATTTAAAGAGGACTCATTCTTATTCCATAGGCTAATATCTCACAGATTAAACATAGACCACAGAGCACATATTGATGTGTAAATGGTGTTGTTGTGGTGGATACTGTGTGTGGTATTAGCTGGAGCAAAGACTGAGATTAACCAGAGGAAGAAGAGAAAATGGCAGCCGTTGCAAACAAAGGGTCACTGTGAGCATGCCAACATGCATGCACGCAAACAAACACACACACAGAGACAAAGAGCTATTCTCTGTTTAAGTGTTGGACCAGAACAATGATTCTGTCTATTGTCAGAACAGACCATGTGTCGGTTTGTCTGTAAGGTTAGGAAATGCCAGTCTAACTGAACATTTGTTTGGTCTGGGTTCTTGGGTCAACCACATAGCTGCTGCCCACTGAATGAATGACGAAGGCAGTTACCTTTAGCTGAAGTTTCGATCAGGGCACGGAACGCATCCCTGAGGAATTTAAAGCACCTCCTTGAAATTCTCATTCCCTCGTTCATTTTGATTTCAGACAGCACGGTAATGTGTTTGTGGTTCTGTACCAGGCAGGGTCTTTATTTGATGAATACGTGTACAGTCATTTTAAGTTTTCCAGGCGAGATCATTTGCAGGCACACGAGGGAGAGCCAGCCGACAGGGGTGGGGGTGGGGGTTGGGTTGGGGAGAGCGTTCTGTAAGTACTCTGTGATTGGACAAGGCATGAAATATGGCCGCCTCATAAGATAAGGGAACGTGTGGGGAATTTGAATGAAGCCATCTCAATATTTTTCATTACTGGACCTGCAGTGATTATAGCTGCCTGACTGTAGCTCAGCCATATCGTCTATGAAGGGTGCCTGTTATATAATACAGTATCTTTGACAGTTACGTTTTAAAATGTGGAAATTGTAAAAGTAACAAATGCATTAACTGGTTAACTGCTTTTTAATATCTTATTCATTATTTTTTAACATCTCATTAATAAGTCTTTCGTCAACTAGAAGCGATCACAGTGTTTATTACCTTGGGAAATGTAAGAGCTGTCATATAAAACATTTAACAACATATTGTCTGCCGCCATAATGAAATGATGCTATACTCTGCAAAGCTCAGTTAAACAGCCCCTATAGTGTGTGTGTGTGTGTGTGTGTGACAGAGAGAGAGAGAGAGAGAGAGAGAGAGAGAGAGAGAGACAGAGAGAGACAGAGAGAGAGAGATACAGAGAGAGAGAGATACAGAGAGAGAGAGAGAGAGAGAGAGAGAGATACAGAGAGCGAGAGAGAGAGAGAGAGAGAGAGAGAGAGAGAGAGAGAGAGAGAGAGAGAAGGAGTTTGTCTTAGCTTGTATCAGGACAGATAGTCAGTTAGGCCTAGCAGTGGCTTGCATGGAGCAGTGGTGGAGGACCTGATGTGTGTTAGAATCATCAATAAGAGGATGACACTGGAAAACATCTCCACAGACATTTTTTAATGATATTATGCTTCCTTTGCAGTTTTTTGGTGCTTCCGACGAATCGCAAATTAAACATTTACCAGCATTTTGGATTTTGAAAGGAAGAGGGAGGGAGGTAGAGGATAAGGTTTGGAGAGAAAGAGGGTGGTAGATGGATAGATTAGATAGTGGATGGGCATGAGGAGGGGAGGGAGGGGAAGGAGGTCGAGGAAGGTAAAGAATAAGTCAGCGTGTCTGTCTCAGAGGCAGATGTCTGGCAGCTGTCAGAGGGAAACAGAAGAGAGTAAATCATAGTAAATTAGCTGAGCCAATCAGTAAATGTGTCTGACCTTGTTAACATGACAGAAACCCATTCTCTCTCTGCTGGATCTGAGAGTAACATAAAGCTTCCTGTTTATCTGTCAGTGGAGATGGACGTGGACCGTTCAACCTCACACATTGATTGTGTTGATTCTCTGGTCCAGATTTGTAGGTTGATTGTATAGCAGCATGTTTACCTTGGGCTCTATTCAATCCGTATCGTGTTGCAGCATGATAAAAATGTAATATTCCCGTGTTGGCGGAAACTGGATTCACGGTAAACTCTGCAGATGTCGGCTCAATAGGAAATGACCTTTACATTTCTAGCATGCTATCTGTAACGCATTACAGATTGAATAGAGTTCCGTGTGTTATCTGAATATTACCTGCTGATTCCCACTTAGATTCCCATCTATTTGCACTGCAAATAAGTAATTCACTTGAATAGATTTTCACATGATACCTTAGATATTGTTCTCTTGTGTTATACATATATTTGAAGTCAGAGGATTGGATTTATAGAGTGCTTTTTTTAGTAACGAGGAGTGTATGTATTGTAGCATATACAGTACGTAGGTCAGGTTATGTCCTAGCTGTGTTTAAAGTCTCAACTAGTTATGACATACATCTCCAAGGGTTATCCATGTTTCTGTGACAACAACCCTAGTGGATGCTCCCTCAGCATGAATCACGTCTTCACAATGTCCAAGAGAGGTGATAAACCCCGGGCTTGTAGTTCACACTCATAATGACAACGGTCTCATCAGATCTCAATCTAAATAGATCAGAATCGAAATGGAATCTTTAGATCAGAAGCTTCATGGAATCTTTAGATCAGAAGCTTCATGGAATCTTTAGATCAGAAGCTAAATGGTTCACAGACACATATTTCTAGTCCATTGTGAAAATGTTAAATTAATAGCCGGATGAAATAATATGACTCAATAGGTTGATTAAATAATTAATTAATTGGATTATTAAAAATCTATTAATTGATGGCATGTATCCAGTTGCCCTCTGAACCCCTCAGTTTAGGACTGGTTGATGTGCTAGTTTCAGTGGTAAACTGCAGAGGGGATAACAGGCAGCCTTGAGGGGCTCCAGAGAGAGAATCCAGCCTGTTTGTGTTTGAGATGAAAGCCTTTCTTTCTCTGGTAACAAATGTTGATGCCCTGTTTTTCAATCTAATTTGATTTAAAAGGCACTGCTTCTGCTGCTGCCCAGTCGGTAAGAGATTTCTGTAATCCAAGATGGCTGCTGGTCATGTTTAGCCATGCAGGAGAAGGAAACGTCTAAAGAAAAGCTATGGAGGGAGGAAAGCGAACATACTGTGTGCTTTGTGTACAAAGATCCCATGGGACAAAAATGGGTTGAATCAACATTGTTTCCACGTCATTTCAACAAAACAATTCAATGTGATGATGTTGAATCAAGGTGGAAAACTGATTGGATTTGAAAAAAGTCATCAACGTCAGGGAATTTAATCTTCTTTTCACCCAACTTTTAACCTAAATCCAATGACAAGACAGTGACATTTTTTTTCACATTGAATTCACGTTAATTGACAATTCAACCAAATGTAAATTAAAACTAGACATTGAACTGACGTCTGTACCCAGTGGGATAGCTCTCCAGTGGCTGTAAAAAAGGTTATGAGTGATACTGTATTTTGTTAACATGATAATATGGTCACTTCTGCATGAGAATATGTATATCTGTATGTAGGAGTCAAATATTACAGTATATGACCTAGTCAGTTACCAAGAGGAAGATGGCTTTATGATACTGTACTAAAGATGACTGATTACTGTAATACATCTTTAAGATTACTGTAGTAAAGATGTGGCGCTTGTTACAACCGCAGATGTCGTGAGATTCCCAAGACACATGTAGGCTCCAACTGCAAGGGAACAGAACGATCTGGAGGGCAGAATATGGAATAGAATCTGGATTGCCTTGTCACGAACGATGATACACTCTCTGACACATAATATTTTACACTACTACACATAACTTTAACGTTGGTGATTTCGATGTTGTTAGGTTGTTAGGTTGTAAAGATGATTTATTATAGTAATCAGCGGAGCCTTACTGTGAAGGGTACATATATTCTGTCACATGCATCCCGATACGATTGCCCCTCTATTATATTTAGCAAGGTAAACAATGACTATCGTCAATCCCTCAGTGAATGTGAGTAGGTGCTACTGAGGAGAGATCAAACCCCAGTCTGGCAGTGGAGGCTGCTGAGGGGAGGACGGCTCATAATAATGGCCGGAATGGAGTCAATAGAATGGTATCAAAACACATCAAAAACATGGTTTCCATGTGGTTGATACCATTCCATTGAGCCGTCCTTCGCTCAGTAGCCTCCACTGCTGTCTACTGTATGACTGAACCTCTAATGATTCTGGCCCACAGGGAAACACAGCACAGGCTTACAGTGTCCAGTGTTTGAGCTAGCTAACCCACAATATCCCTTCGACTTGACTCTCTAAGACTGCCATCATTCTGCAAACATCAATGACTTGCGCACTTCCTTATCATTCAGTGGAACAAATGCTGTTGCAGTCACTAATACTCTACTATACTGGGTTCTAACTGCGCCAGGGACTGCAGATAGAAAGCGCCTGCCGTTCATTCGCCTGAGATCCAAGAAAATAGAGGGGGGGTAGATTCACCTTTGACGTGTAGGTTAATTACTGTGGCATTGGGCAAAACACATCTCAGAAAATGACATGATGTGGGCACGCTTCCTAAAAAGACACAAATATCTACACTAGCACTGAAGCAATGTATTTGGCACGCATTCTAAGTGGTATTCTAGTATGTCAATTGGAACGTAACCTTAGCTCTGGGAACATCCTTGTTTAGCTTAACATGCTAAAGGCTGTCGTTTAGCTTAGCAGACTAAATAAAATGTCTAGCTTAGCGTGCTAAAAGACGTTATTTAGCTTAGCATGATAACATTTGTTGTTTTGTGTCTCCTTTCCTCCTCTAGTCTTCCCCGGCCTCCCAGTAGGATCTATTCTTTCCAGTTGGAGACCAACTCCACCCCATACAGCCAGTAGCCATGGCTGAAGACTTGGACATGCGCAATGAGCTGTCGGATATGCAGCAACGCGCCGACCAGCTTGGAGATGAGGTGAGCAACACAACCCCTACCCATGCTACTGTTTACCACATCTTCAACAGATTTATAGACACGTGAGAGACACTCAAGCCTTCAGGGAGTACACAGAAAATCATCCAGAAATAGGCATATGCAACCACTACACGTAAAACAAATATGAAAAGATGAGCTTGGAATAAAAGGTGTATGCTTTAGCTGTAGATTTGATGATAAACTCATTCCTCACTCTCCACTTGACATAAAATCCACAGATCCAGTTAAATACATCTTCCACCTCAAATGACTGTACACGTTACAGTGTCACACATTACCATAAGATGGCCCGCTAGATGACCTCATCCTGAGAGCAGCCAGCTCCTATAGAGAAGGGTAATGTGCTGTTGGCCTCATTCGCTGCTCGATGCAAGGGTCTGTGTGTCAGGTGGAGGGAGGGTCCAACTGCATCCAGTTTTATGTAACGGTGAAGTGTGTGTGTGTTAGTTTGTATGTGTGTGTGTGTTGCCAGCAGCCTCCATACTAGCCTGCAGCAGCCTAGCCCACATTTCTCCTGCCTCTCCGATGACTCACACTTTCACAGCTGAGCAGAATATTAAACACACACACACACACACACACACATGCAACACAACCAGGACATAAAATGGTGGTTCCAATCACAGTTTCCTCTCTCTCTGTGTCCAATCACGTCGCTAATGCTAAA
Organism: Oncorhynchus tshawytscha; assembly: GCF_018296145.1. Taxonomy (NCBI): domain Eukaryota; kingdom Metazoa; phylum Chordata; class Actinopteri; order Salmoniformes; family Salmonidae; genus Oncorhynchus; species Oncorhynchus tshawytscha. The sequence continues at coordinate 30,591,839 of NC_056446.1, forward strand.
CAACATTTCACCTTGAGACGTTTCTTACACAACGGCCATCTTGAAGCTGTATCTCTGAGATTCAGAGTATAGTGGTGGTCATTTGGTTTCTGATGGGTGTGGGGGAGTGGGGGAGAAATGTAAACGTTACAGCGTTGAGGCTCAGCCTGTGAGCCCGGGCTGTGTCTCCTCCCTCCCCCATCCCCGGGGGCTCAGCAATGCAGTGAGCTGCCTCACAGAGCGGATCCGAGCTGCAGCCATGCAAAAGGGATAAGATATCACAGCTCCCACAGAAACCCCGCAACCCCAGTACAGCCAGAGCCTCACAGCCACATGCCTAATGATCTCTATGTAGAGAGAAAATTGGAGCATGCCGCTATCGCTCGCTAGCTTGCTAGCTGGCCAACAGTAGAAGAGGTTGAAAAGGGGGTTGGGAAATTGATCCCAAGCATTCAATGTAGAGTATATGCAGTTATTTTACAACATGGTTTACAACAGTTTGAATGATACTGATAAATATAAGCACTGTTTTAATCTTATTTAAATACAAATGTATTTAAAACACAAGTTCAGTAATGCTTCCAAACCTTTTAAATGTATTGTTTGCACAGTATTGTCATGATTGTGCATAATTGTGATTTTGTGTTTTTTGTGCCTCTAAAGAAACATATCTTATAACTGACTCTCTGTAGCTACATCACAGTTCTGTCATTTCCATGATGGTCATTGTAACAATTCACCCTACTGATACACAACATTATATTTTTATTTTAACCTTAAATGTCCAATGCAATCCTTTTTATCTCAATATCAATCATTTATGGGTAACAGTTAAGTACCTCAAGTACTTAAGTATCTTAAGTATTTCACAAACAAACATGTGGTGCTTCTAGAGTAGACCATATGGTGATATCTGGAGTAGACCATATGGTGATATCTGGAGTAGACCATGTGGTGATATCTGGAGTAGACCATGTGGTGATATCTAGAGTAGACCATATGGTGATATCTGGAGTAGACCATGTGGTGATATCTAGAGTAGACCATATGGTGATATCTGGAGTAGACCATATGGTGATATCTGGAGTAGACCATATGGTGATATCTGGAGTAGACCATGTGGTGATATCTGGAGTAGACCATATGGTGTTATCTGGAGTAGACCATGTGGTGATATCTAGAGTAGACCATATGGTGATATCTAGAGTAGACCATATGGTGATATCTAGAGTAGACCATATGGTGATATCTAGAGTAGACCATATGGTGATATCTAGAGTAGACCAAATGGTGATATCTAGAGTAGACCATATGGTGATATCTAGAGTAGACCATATGGTGATATCTAGAGTAGACCATATGGTGATATCTAGAGTAGACCATAGGTGATATCTAGAGTAGACCATGTGGTGATATCTAGAGTAGACCATATGGTGATATCTAGAGTAGACCATGTGGTGATATCTAGAGTAGACCATATGGTGATATCTAGAGTAGATCATATGGTGATATCTAGAGTAGACCATGTGGTGATATCTAGAGTAGACCATATGGTGATATCTAGAGTAGACCATATGGTGATATCTAGAGTAGACCATGTGGTGATATCTAGAGTAGACCATATGGTGATATCTGGAGTAGACCATGTGGTGATACCTAGAGTAGACCTGCATCTCAACCTCCACTCATATCTGTCATGTCTTCTGATGCTTTCCAGTTCTCATGTTTCTTCTCCTTTCTGTCCACAGTCACTGGAGAGCACTCGTCGTATGCTACAGCTGGTGGAAGAGGTAAGAGAAAGACACCATTCATACTTACAGTGTTCACAACGCCAAGCCAGAATACAATGCCGAGCCGTGCATGATATTAACATGGGTAAGACATGCACTGTGTGTTCTTACATGTGCAGAACCAGGATCTGCCTGGCACAGCAAATTCACTGGAGCACATTTAACTCGGAGAGTGTTAAATATATCAGTCGGAGAGTGTTAAATTAGTTTTGAAATGTTATCTTGGTAAGAAGAGGGGAGATGAGAGGGAGATCAGGAGAGAGAGAGAGAGAGATCAGGAGAGAGAGAGAGCGAGAGAGAGAGAGAGAGAGAGAGAGAGAGATCAGAAGAGAGACTGAGAGAGAGAGATCAGAAGAGAGAGCGAGAGAGAGAGAGATCAGAAGAGAGAGAGAGAGAGATCAGAAGAGAGAGAGAGGGATAGGGAGGGAGAGAACAGAGAACAGAGAGATAACAGGTCTCTGATGACAGCCTTGTGCTGCATATCTCAAGGTCATATTGATCATCAGTTCATATATCTCACCAAATAGCACAGCACAGCACCTCCCTGTCATCACTGGAGGGAGAGAGGGAGAGAGGGGGAGGGAGAGATGGACAGAGGGGGAGAGATGGAGAGAGAGGGAGAGGGGAGAGAGGGAGAGATAGAGGGAGGGAGAGAGAGAGCAAGAGAGAGAGGGGAGAGGGGAGAGAGAGAAGGATAACAGCACCTCGGACATGACAAACAGTCAAGTGTAGGTGAAGATAGAGGGGGGGACTGTCTGACAAAAGAGAAAATGGAGGATAATGGAGAGAGGGAGCAAGAGACGAAGAGAGGGACAGTTAGACTGCGATGATCAATCAGATGATTAGCGATAAGAGTCTATCACCCCACAGGTCAAGAACACAGATTCTATTTTATTAAAGTGATTATCTCTCTCTCTGTCGTCATAATATGTAGGTGAGCAAATTCTCTTTTTCATACAATCAAAAATGGATCTGCATTTCCAAATACATAATGATAGAATCCAGGGGTATCCATCTCCATCCATACGGTTTGCATAAGGTGATAGTATCGAACCAAGCTGAGCCAAGCTGAGGGGTTCAGTGCAGTGTACTATGGGGATCGTATTCAATTGTGCCAAGAAGACTCCCCTGGGAGTCATATTAACTAACTTGGGATTTCTCTGGGAAGTGGAATGCTAAATTACAGAATAATTTATACACTGCAGTTGTGGCTTATTGCTCTCCCTTGCCCCAAACTTTGATGCTCTCTTCCTTGTAAACTGCTGAGGAGGCAGGAATGAGAGGCAGGGGAGGCAGGGTGTCTTTTTATGCTGCCTATGCTCCACACCAGGTTCCATGTTTATTAGTCAGCCAGGAACTGTAAAAGTCTCCATGATATCAGGAGGGTTATGTTTTGTTAGCCACATTGAACACTGGTCAGAGGTCCATACTGTATCTGTATCTAAAGCCAATCGATTACTAATATGGATAGTGTTGGCTAACCTAACATAGCAGGTGTAAAAAAGTCCCACACCTGTTTTTCAGGGGAAATGGAAGTTAGGTTGAAAATACTGTATCCCTGAAAACCAACCCTGCGGAGAGTGGTTTGGGCTGGCTATTCATGTAGTTTTCTACCGACCCTGCGGAGAGTGGTTTGGGCTGGCTATTCATGTAGTTTTCTACCGACCCTGCGGAGAGTGGTTTGGGCTGGCTATTCATGTAGTTTCAGAACCCCAAGGTCTCCAAGTGCACTGTAATCCACTGCTGGGATTGGTGAAATGATCTGACACAGATATAGAATAGCAGTGTACAGGCTGCTGTAAGAAAGAAGATGGTGCCTGCATCGTAAATAGGCATAAAGTCCGATTTTGGCATTATTATCAGCTTTCAATCTGATGCCAAGCTTTTCATTTAGGATTTTTTTATCAATCGTCTTTGTATGTCAGATATTTACAATGTGTCATACCAAACAAAGGGTTAATGTTCCCTGGCTTATAACCTCTGAACCTGATCAATACTACCCCACTTCCTCTCACAGGAGGGTAACAGGTGACCCCACTTTCCCTCAATATCTACATTTTTAAACATAAACACCTACAACATTAAAACCCGAAGCGCTAACCATTACAGTAAAGTCAAAGACACACAGGTTGGCCAATCCAGTTTAAAATCACACCAGAAACGCTTAGAATATGCAAATATTCTCAGGCTGCCACGATTCGGACAATGTTACTGTTTCTTGAGAGATTTTAAGTTGAGCAAATGGCAAGACCTTGGTCTAACTTTGCCTAAGGCTTGAGGTGGGTTTTATTCTGATGGTCTCCTCCTGTTTTCCAATCATGTTGCCTTGCACTCTAATCTGTATTCTATAAGGCGTCCGTACCCGCCCTTTGTGATCTGACCTCTCTCTCTCTTTCTTTTTATTTCCTTCCATTCATCCCTTCCTTCTTCACCTCTCTTCGCTGTGGTGTTTGGGGATTAGAGTAAAGATGCTGGTATCAGGACCTTGGTTATGCTGGATGAGCAAGGAGGTAAGTGTCGTGGAGAAGGGAAACCCAATGGGATGACGTTCCCAGCCTTGTATCTGATGTTTAGCGATGAATAACATAACAGTGCATGTTTCGAAGTAGTTAGCTAGAACGACAGATCCTACCGTATATTTCAACTTGAGTTATTTTCAAGTGCTTTGTACATTGAAATAGACAGATATATGGATGAAGCTACAAAAAAACTCATATGGTTATCTTTTAGACGTTAAATGTAAACAAACAAATGTAGATATTCTTGATGTTTGAATTGTTTGCTGTGTACTTGCTCATATCCATTACATGCCAGTTCATAACTAAGGTTTTCTCCAACTACCCCTTTGAAACAGTCATTTCCTCCATTTTAATTTCTGCCCTAATGCATGCTTTATTATGAATTCCACTGCAGGTCAACAATTCCTTTGAAACCTGATGAAGAAACTAACAACTCTTTTTTTTTCCGTTTTCTAACTTTTGGTTTTGTTTGCTAACTGCTTTTTCTTGGTGTGCTAACATGTTTTCTTTGGTTCGCTAACTTCATTACCTTGGTTTCACTAACTTCATTACCTTGGTTTCACTAACTTCATTACCTTGGTTTCACTAACTTATATTCTTTGGTTTTGCTAACATGTTTTCTTTGGATTCGTTAACAGTTTTTCATTCGCTTCGCTAACAGCTTTTCTCTGCTTTCGTACCCCAAAGACAACAAGTATACCTCAAAACATTCTCAGGCCAAACACCGCAACAACCACCCTTTATTTACTAGATTTAAGTCTCCATTATACTTCTGTGCCAAAAGTTGAATTAGAGAAGCCCACTTATCCATAATTTGGGTGAATTGTTCCAGTCATGGGGGTTTATCCCTAAAAGGTCACCAACCGAACAGTAGGACAACGTGTCAAAGGTGTAGTTATAAAACCGGTTCTGTCTCAGAGTTGGGGAAGTAAACCAAGGATCCATTTAACAACAAAATTCATTCTCTTTCTTCCATGGATTTACACACTAACAATTGAACACACTTTTGTATCATCCCTGGTTAAATGCAGTTTGTGAATGCACTGGATTATGGCACGTCATGAAAAGACGCAGCCACACAAACAAACAGTACAAGTCAACATGTTTAACACACTGTGCTCCTCTAAAGGACTACTGTGTTAGCCATATTCCTTAAAGTCTTGTTACTCTATAAAGCAGACGAAGAATGCAGACATGATTTACACCTGATAGTGACCAATAACAAATGTTATATAGAGAAACTAATAGCATGGCCTAAACCCTGGTTCAGTTGAAACTTCCCACTGTGCACAGACATCAAATCAACATCTATTCCACGTTGGTTAAACATCATTTCATTGAAATGACGTGGAAACAACGTGGATTCAACCAGTGTGTGCGTAGTGGGTTATTGGCATTACCACTGGTTTGTTGTGCTTGGATTGACCAGAGGACATAATTGTCCTGCCGGAAGGCATTAGCCTCAATCTAGCCTTCTGATTGGCCGGTTCGACTGCTGTGATCAGATCCTAATGGGGAAAGCCCACGACTGAGGACCTTGATTACAGACTCACTGTAATCTGCTCATTCCTTATCATCCCTCCATATCTTTATCATCCCTCCATATCTTTATCATCCCTCTATATCTCTGTCATCCCGCTATATCTCTGTCATCCCTCTATATCTTTATCATCCCTCCATATCTTTATCATCCCTCCATATCTTTATCATCCCGCTATATCTCTGTCATCCCGCTATATCTCTGTCATCCCTCTATATCTTTATCATCCCTCCATATCTTTATCATCCCTCCATATCTTTATCATCCCGCTATATCTCTGTCATCCCGCTATATCTCTATCATCCCGCTATATCTTTATCATCCCTCCATATCTTTATCATCCCTCCATATCTGTATCATCACTCTGTATCTCTATCATCCCTCTATATCTTTGTCATCCCTCGATCCACTTATCTCTCCCCTTCTGCAATCCATCCGTCCAGGGTTACAGGGAAGCATTTTTAAATCATGAATCTTGTTCTGGAGGCAGCTCTGCAGAGTGGTCACTAGCTGGAACATAAACATCACCCTAACCTTAACCCCACTGCTAACCATAATGCCTAACCCTAACTTTAAATTAAGTCCAAAAAGCACAACAAAATCATGCATTTTTATAATATAGAATATTTTGACTTTGCAGCTTGCACATCTAGCGGAAATCGCGTAGTTCTGCCTCAAGGACAAGACTCATGACAATAAACGTCAACCTGCTCCAGGCTTGCCTCCACAAAGCCCATTTGGACGGCTTGCTAGTTGCTGAGGTGTCTGTAAGCCTGGCTAGCTGCCCTCTGACCTCTGCTTATTGATGGTGTCGTATTGGAGAAGCCTGAGGCTGATGCACAAGGTTTGAATGAATCACAAAATGAAATAACAAAGAAAGCTGGATGGAAAATATAGGGTTGGGTAATGTTCCACTAGCAAATAAATGTATTATTTCCATTTTACATTCTTCTTCTCCTCTGTTTAAGTAAAGGTCACATGACTAAGTTGTTGCTACAGTACAAAAGCATGCCAGGGATTTTACAAAGGTGGACAGTGTCAATGGGCTTAGCCTTGACTGTATTCCTGACGTACTCTACTCTACCTTCCAACCTCATCTCACTATAACACATACTGCACGTAATTCCTACGCAGTCTCCTACACCACGACCCCGGAGTTGTCCATCCACCCACCTACCTGGGGGGCACCCCTCCCACACCAGGGCTGAGGTCAATTCCATTTTCAATTAATTTACTGCAGGGAATTAAATGCATTCATTTAAAGACAATTTGATTTAAATAAAACTGAAATTAAATGAATGAGTAAAAAAATCCTCATAGACAATGTTGTCAATTTTCCATTCATTCTGAACTTTCTGCTGAATTGACAATGTAATTTACCACAACCCAACCCAACCCAACCCAACCCTTCCCCACACCACACCACATCAATAGGACCCACCAGCTACCTTCACCAGGTCCAGACCCCACTGCCCATGAACGGCATACAGAATTTCCTAGGGGAAGGATACTGTAGGGTAGAATCGGTAGGATTTCAGATTGGCCCTAAGTTTCCATGAAGCTACAACCATGGCGAACGTTGTGAAGGGTTATATCTTCAGATTTTCAATTTAAACCATTAATATTTATTTAACATAACTTCCAACACTAAAAGGCTTCTGTAAAATGAAATTAGTATATAAAAATGATTTATGGAAACTGAATGTCTCAGTCATGACTTTAATCAGTCCCCAGTACTCATATATTTCTGTCATAGTCAATAAAATTCATTCCACTGCTGTCATCCCTTTGTCCTGACCAGAACAACTGGATCGTGTTGAAGATGGCATGAACCATATTAACCAAGACATGAAGGAGGCCGAGAAAAGTTTAAAAGATTTAGGGAAATGCTGTGGCCTTTTCATATGTCCCTGTAACAAGTAGGTACTGACCCAACGAGCCCAAAGGTTCTTCACTATGTGGTGGCGTCCAGTTCTTTTCCTTTCGTCACAGTGACTGTCTGAATCTGTTGTCTTCTCTTTGTCTTCTCTCCTCCTTTCTTTCTTTTGTTTCCTTTTCTTCTCACGTGCTTCGTTCTGTGGGGGATAAATTACTTGTGTTTAATCAGAGCAAATGGAGCGCATCGAGGAGGGAATGGACCAAATCAATAAGGACATGAAGGATGCAGAAAAGAATTTGAACGATCTAGGAGCATTCTGTGGTCTTTGCTCCTGTCCTTGTAACAAGTAGGTGCTGCCTGCCTGCCTGCCTGCCATTAAAACCAGGGTACAAGTGGCGTCATAGTGGTCAGTAGTGCGCTAGTCTTCTCCAGCTCTAACCAGACTGACTCCTCCCCTCTAACCTCTAACCTCTGACCTCTTACCTCCACGCTCAATAACTCAGCCTGAACCAAGAAGGCCATGACGGCATAAGACAGGCACACACACACTTCCACACAAGACATGTTGTCTCGCACACATGCTGTACACACACACACACACACACACACACACACACACACACACACACACACACACACACACACACACACACACACACACACACACACACACACACACACACACACACACAGTGACTGACAGGAGCCTCAGGTCCTCATGGGTCTCGCTCTAGTGATCCTCCGGGCAGGCCTCCAGACATATCCCAGAATCCTTTGCACCATCCGCAGGCTCGGCTCAGGAGCTCCCCACAGGCCCATCTGTCACAGCCTACGCTGAACCAGGGTGTCAGAACAGTGCATGGAGGTTGTTAACAACAATGCACTGTTAGCCTATACCGTGTGTAGAGAGTATCCAAGTTCCCCTCAGCAGCATAATAGCCAAGCTGACTACTACCCACAAAATGTCCAAACACTTCCTGTCCCTAACTAGTAATGCTAGACAGGACATTCTATGACCTCTGAACACATCCAACCAGCAAAGCTCCTATCCATCCGCAAACCAAACTCTCCTCCACTCAGACCAGGTCAAAACTCATTAGCAGTGCCCTTCTCCAAGCACCATTCTCCAAGTACCCTTCTCGTCCAAGCAAACTTCTCGTTTGCACGCTTACGTAAGAGTCCATAGAACAACACCATTCTCCTCTTGCCAGACTATCAAAGCCACTATAGCCACTACTACTATCAAAGCCACTGTAAACACTACTACTATCATAGCCACTATAGTTACTATTACTATCATAGCCACTATAGTTACTATTACTATCATAGCCACTATAGTTACTGTTGCTATCATAACCACTATAGTTACTAATACTGTCATAACCACTATAGTTGCTAATACTGTCATAGCCACTGTAAGATTCCAAGACTGCTTAACATTTTCCTCATCTGCATGTAAATACACACCATCAGACAACCAAACAAGCTGACATCTGTAGAGTAGATCAGTAGCAGCATGGTATGCGTGAGCCATTCTCTCTCTCTCTCTCTCTCTCTCTCTCTCTCTCTCTCTCTCTCTCTCTCTCTCTCTCTCTCTCTCTCTCTCTCTCTCTCTCTCTCTCTCTCTCTCTCTCTCACTCACTCTCTCTCTCTCTTTCACTCACTCTCTCTCTCACTCTCTCTCCCTCTCTCTCTCACTCTCTCTCTCACTCTCTCTCTCTCTCTCTCTCTCTCTCTCTTTCTCTCTCTTTCGCTCTCTCTTTCGCTCTCTCTTTCGCTCTCTCTTTCGCTCTCTCTCTCTCTCTCTCTCTCTCTCTCTCTCACCCAACACAATAATGACTACTGACTGGAATGACAGGAAGAGCATGACCCTTGAATGCCATGCATGCTGGTAATGCACTGAGAGTAATGGTACACATGATGAAATACTGATGCTGATGATGTTCATGATGAACTCCTGTTATTTGTCATATAATTGTAGTCCGGGGCCTCAGATTCATTTACCACTATTATGGAAGCCACTAGAACAATTAGTATATTAGGTTGACTGAAACCCAGGGCTACATTCTAGTTCTCTAGATTTAAACTGGAGAAAAAATCTCAACCCACTGGATTTAACCTCTATTGTAGGTGTCTTTTTTCTTATTCCAATCAAATGGAATTGATCCAATCAAATGGAATGAAGCTTCTTCGCTAGTAAGACTATTGGGATTTAATATTTTATCAGCCTGTCGATCAAAAGCATTCACCCTGATGAGGGTCTGTCTGCATGTCTGATTTACATAATATCCAAATAGGTCCAGTTATACTGTAAGTTTATGGAGGTTATACAGTATGTGTCACCCAAACAGATTCACTCCCATCAGGGACTCGGGAGTTTATCACCCAAAACATATTTTTAGCTGATAAAAGGAGAAATAAAGAAAGATATAGCGAGAAAGTTACACATGGCACATGGAGAGGATGTGATAACCGAACTGTAGCCTATACAACACAAATTGTATAACATCATTGAGACGGGTGAATGTAGGAGGAGAGGAGGAGAGTTAACCAGGCAGTATGTCTGACTGTGTGTGTTTACCACAGTGGTCTGTCAGCGCTGTCAGAGAGCCAAGAGAACCGTCGCCCCAGTCCATTTCTATAAATACTAGCTCAGTGGGAGGGCTTATAATCAGCCATCTTTTCTATCCTCTGATAAAACAAGAAATGTTACAGAAAGGAAATATCTACCGTCCCCACTCTGAAAGGTTACAGAAAGGAAATATCTACTGTCCCCACTCCCCAGGGTTATAGAAAGGAAATATCTACCGTCCCCACTCTGAAAGGTTACAGAAAGGAAATATCTACTGTCCCCACTCCCCAGTCCCCCCCACTCCCCAGGGTTATAGAAAGGAAATATCTACCGTCCCCACTCCCCAGGGTTACAGAAAGGAAATATCTACCGTCCCCACTCCCCAGGGTTACAGAAAGGAAATATCTACCGTCCCCACTCTCCAGGGTTATAGAAAGGAAATATCTACCGCCCCCACTCTCCAGGGTTATAGAAAGGAAATATCTACCGCCCCCTCCACTCTCCAGGGTTACAGAAAGGAAATATCTACCGTCCCCACTCTCCAGGGTTACAGAAAGGAAATATCTACACTCTCCAGGGTTATAGAAAGGAAATATCTACCGCCCCCACTCTCCAGGGTTATAGAAAGGAAATATCTACCGCCCCCACTCTCCAGGGTTACAGAAAGGAAATATCTACCGTCCCCACTCTCCAGGGTTACAGAAAGGAAATATCTACCGTCCCCACTCTCCAGGGTTACAGAAAGGAAATATCTACCGTCCCCACTCTCCAGGGTTACAGAAAGGAAATATCTACCGCCCCCAATCTCCAGGGTTACAGAAAGGAAATATCTACCGTCCCCACTCTCCAGGGTTATAGAAAGGAAATATCTACCGTCCCCACTCTCCAGGGTTACAGAAAGGAAATATCACCGTCCCCAACTCTGAAAGGTTACAGAAAGGAAATATCTACCGTCCCCACTCTGAAAGGTTACAGAAAGGAAATATCTACCGTCCCCACTCCTCAGGGTTACAGAAAGGAAATATCTACCGTCCCCACTCTGAAAGGTTATAGAAAGGAAATATCTACCGTCCCCAACTCTGAAAGGTTACAGAAAGGAAATATCTACCGTCCCCACTCTGAAAGGTTATAGAAAGGAAATATCTACCGTCCCCACTCTGAAAGGTTATAGAAAGAAAATATCTACCGTCCCCACTCTGAAAGGTTATAGAAAGGAAACATCTACCGTCCCCAACTCCCCAGGGTTATAGAAAGGAAATATCTACCGTCCCCACTCTCCAGGGTTACAGAAAGGAAATATCTACCGTCCCCACTCCCCAGGGTTATAGAAAGGAAATATCTACCGTCCCCACTCCCCAGGGTTACAGAAAGGAAATATCTACCGTCCCCACTCCCCAGGGTTACAGAAAGGAAATATCTACTGTCCCCACTCTCCAGGGTTATAGAAAGGAAATATCTACCGCCCCCACTCTCCAGGGTTATAGAAAGGAAATATCTACCGCCCCCACTCTCCAGGGTTACAGAAAGGAAATATCTACCGTCCCCACTCTCCAGGGTTATAGAAAGGAAATATCTACCGCCCCCACTCTCCAGGGTTACAGAAAGGAAATATCTACCGTCCCCACTCTCCAGGTTACAGAAAGGAAATATCTACCGTCCCCACTCTCCAGGGTTACAGAAAGGAAATATCTACCGCCCCCACTCTCCAGGGTTACAGAAAGGAAATATCTACCGTCCCACTCTCCAGGGTTATAGAAAGGAAATATCTACCGCCCCCACTCTCCAGGGTTACAGAAAGGAAATATCTACCGTCCCCACTCTCCAGGGTTACAGAAAGGAAATATCTACCGTCCCCAAACTCCAGGGTTATAGAAAGGAAATATCTACCGCCCCCACTCTCCAGGGTTACAGAAAGGAAATATCTACCGTCCCCACTCTCCAGGGTTATAGAAAGGAAATATCTACCGTCCCCACTCTCCAGGGTTACAGAAAGGAAATATCTACCGTCCCCAACTCTGAAAGGTTACAGAAAGGAAATATCTACCGTCCCCACTCTGAAAGGTTATAGAAAGGAAATATCTACCGTCCCGACTCTGAAAGGTTATAGAAAGGAAATATCTACCGTCCCCACTCTGAAAGGTTATAGAAAGGAAATATCTACCGTCCCCACTCTCCAGGGTTACAGAAAGGAAATATCTACCGTCCCCACTCTGAAAGGTTATAGAAAGGAAATATCTACCGTCCCCACTCTGAAAGGATACAGAAAGGAAATATCTACCGTCCCCACTCTGAAAGGTTACAGAAAGGAAATATCTACCGTCCCCACTCCTCAGGGTTATAGAAAGGAAATATCTACCGTCCCCAGAAAGGTTACAGAAAGGAAATATCTACCGTCCCCACTCTGAAAGGTTATAGAAAGGAAATATCTACCGTCCCCACTCTGAAAGGTTATAGAAAGGAAATATCTACCGTCCCCACTCTGAAAGGTTATAGAAAGGAAATATCTACCGTCCCCACTCCCAGGGTTATAGAAAGGAAATATCTACCGTCCCCACTCTCCAGGGTTACAGAAAGGAAATATCTACCGTCCCCACTCCCCAGGGTTATAGAAAGGAAATATCTACCGTCCCCACTCCCCAGGGTTACAGAAAGGAAATATCTACCGTCCCCACTCCCCAGGGTTACAGAAAGGAAATATCTACTGTCCCCACTCTCCAGGGTTATAGAAAGGAAATATCTACCGCCCCCACTCTCCAGGGTTACAGAAAGGAAATATCTACCGCCCCCACTCTCCACAGAAAGGAAATATCTACCGGGGTTACAGAAAGGAAATATCTACCGTCCCCACTCTCCAGGGTTACAGAAAGGAAATATCTACCGTCCCCACTCTGAAAGGTTATAGAAAGGAAATATCTACCGTCCCCACTCTGAAAGGATACAGAAAGGAAATATCTACCGTCCCCACTCTGAAAGGTTACAGAAAGGAAATATCTACCGTCCCCACTCCTCAGGGTTATAGAAAGGAAATATCTACCGTCCCCACTCTGAAAGGTTACAGAAAGGAAATATCTACCGTCCCCAACTCTGAAAGGTTACAGAAAGGAAATATCTACCGTCCCCACTCTGAAAGGTTATAGAAAGGAAATATCTACCGTCCCCACTCTGAAAGGTTATAGAAAGGAAATATCTACCGTCCCCACTCTCCAGGGTTACAGAAAGGAAACATCTACCGTCCCCACTCCCCAGGGTTATAGAAAGGAAACATCTACCGTCCCCACTCTCCAGGGTTACAGAAAGGAAACATCTACCGTCCCCACTCCCCAGGGTTATAGAAAGGAAATATCTACCGTCCCCACTCTCCAGGGTTATAGAAAGGAAATATCTACCGTCCCCACTCTCCAGGGTTATAGAAAAATATCTACCGGAAATATCTACCGTCCCCACTCCCCAGGGTTATAGAAAGGAAATATCTACCGTCCCCACTCCCCAGGGTTACAGAAAGGAAATATCTACCGTCCCCACTCCCCAGGGTTACAGAAAGGAAATATCTACCGTCCCCACTCTCCAGGGTTACAGAAAGGAAATATCTACCGTCCCCACTCCCCAGGGTTACAGAAAGGAAATATCTACCGTCCCCACTCTCCAGGGTTATAGAAAGGAAATATCTACCGTCCCCACTCTCCAGGGTTACAGAAAGGAAATATCTACCGTCCCCACTCCAGGGTTATAGAAAGGAAATATCTACCGTCCCCACTCTCCAGGGTTACAGAAAGGAAATATCTACCGTCCCCACTCTCCAGGGTTACAGAAAGGAAATATCTACCGTCCCCACTCTCCAGGGTTATAGAAAGGAAATATCTACCGCCCCCATTCTCCAGGGTTACAGAAAGGAAATATCTACCGTCCCCACTCTCCAGGGTTATAGAAAGGAAATATCTACCGTCCCCACTCCCCAGGGTTACAGAAAGGAAATATCTACCGTCCCCACTCCCCAGGGTTACAGAAAGGAAATATCTACCGTCCCCACTCTCCAGGGTTATAGAAAGGAAATATCTACCGCCCCACTCTCCAGGGTTACAGAAAGGAAATATCTACCGTCCCCACTCTCCAGGGTTACAGAAAGGAAATATCTACCGTCCCCACTCTCCAGGGTTATAGAAAGGAAATATCTACCGTTACAGAAAGGAAATATCTACCGTCCCCACTCTCCAGGGTTATAGAAAGGAAATATCTACCGTCCCCACTCTCCAGGGTTACAGAAAGGAAATATCTACCGTCCCCACTCTCCAGGGTTACAGAAAGGAAATATCTACCGTCCCCACTCTCCAGGGTTACAGAAAGGAAATATCTACCGTCCCCAAACTCCAGGGTTATAGAAAGGAAATATCTACCGCCCCCACTCTCCAGGGTTACAGAAAGGAAATATCTACCGTCCCCACTCTCCAGGGTTATAGAAAGGAAATATCTACCGTCCCCACTCTCCAGGGTTACAGAAAGGAAATATCTACCGTCCCCAACTCTGAAAGGTTACAGAAAGGAAATATCTACCGTCCCCACTCTGAAAGGATACAGAAAGGAAATATCTACCGTCCCCACTCTGAAAGGTTACAGAAAGGAAATATCTACCGTCCCCACTCCTCAGGGTTATAGAAAGGAAATATCTATCTACAGAAAGGAAATATCTACCGTCCCCACTCTGAAAGGTTACAGAAAGGAAATATCTACCGTCCCCACTCTGAAAGGTTATAGAAAGGAAATATCTACCGTCCCCACTCTGAAAGGTTATAGAAAGGAAATATCTACCGTCCCCACTCTGAAAGGTTATAGAAAGGAAATATCTACCGTCCCCACTCTGAAAGGTTATAGAAAGGAAATATCTACCGTCCCCACTCCCAGGGTTATAGAAAGGAAATATCTACCGTCCCCACTCTCCAGGGTTATAGAAAGGAAATATCTACCGTCCCCACTCCCCTAGGGTTATAGAAAGGAAATATCTACCGTCCCCACTCCCCAGGGTTACAGAAAGGAAATATCTACCGTCCCCACTCCCCAGGGTTACAGAAAGGAAATATCTACTGTCCCCACTCTCCAGGGTTATAGAAAGGAAATATCTACCGCCCCCACTCTCCAGGGTTACAGAAAGGAAATATCTACCGCCCCACTCTCCAGGGTTACAGAAAGGAAATATCTACCGTCCCCAACTCTGAAAGGTTACAGAAAGGAAATATCTACCGTCCCCACTCTCCAGGGTTACAGAAAGGAAATATCTACCGTCCCCACTCTGAAAGGTTATAGAAAGGAAATATCTACCGTCCCCACTCTGAAAGGATACAGAAAGGAAATATACAGAAAGGAAATATCTACCGTCCCCCCTCCTCAGGGTTATAGAAAGGAAATATCTACCGTCCCCAACTCTGAAAGGTTACAGAAAGGAAATATCTACCGTCCCCACTCTGAAAGGTTATAGAAAGGAAATATCTACCGTCCCCACTCTGAAAGGTTATAGAAAGGAAATATCTACCGTCCCCACTCTGAAAAAGGTTATAGAAAGGGAAACATCTACCGTCCCCACTCTCCAGGGTTACAGAAAGGAAACATCTACCGTCCCCACTCCCCAGGGTTACAGAAAGGAAATATCTACCGTCCCCACTCCCCAGGGTTATAGAAAGGAAATATCTACCGTCCCCACTCCCCAGGGTTATAGAAAGGAAATATCTACCGTCCCCACTCCCCAGGGTTATAGAAAGGAAATATCTACCGTCCCCACTCCCCAGGGTTACAGAAAGGAAATATCTACCGTCCCCACTCTCAGGGTTATAGAAAGGAAATATCTACCGTCCCCACTCTCCAGGGTTATAGAAAGGAAATATCTACCGTCCCCACTCTCCAGGGTTACAGAAAGGAAATATCTACCGTCCCCACTCCAGGGTTATAGAAAGGAAATATCTACCGCCCCACTCTCCAGAGTTACAGAAAGGAAATATCTACCGTCCCCACTCTCCAGGGTTACAGAAAGGAAATATCTACCGTCCCCACTCTCCAGGGTTATAGAAAGGAAATATCTACCGCCCCATTCTCCAGGGTTACAGAAAGGAAATATCTACCGTCCCCACTCTCCAGGGTTATAGAAAGGAAATATCTACCGTCCCCACTCCCCAGGGTTACAGAAAGGAAATATCTACCGTCCCCACTCCCCAGGGTTACAGAAAGGAAATATCTACCGTCCCCACTCTCCAGGGTTATAGAAAGGAAATATCTACCGCCCCCACTCTCCAGGGTTACAGAAAGGAAATATCTACCGTCCCCACTCTCCAGGGTTATAGAAAGGAAATATCTACCGTCCCCACTCTCCAGAGTTACAGAAAGGAAATATCTACCGTCCCCACTCTCCAGGGTTACAGAAAGGATATATCTACCGTCCCCACTCTCCAGGGTTATAGAAAGGAAATATCTACCGCCCCCACTCTCCAGGGTTACAGAAAGGAAATATCTACCGTCCCCACTCTCCAGGGTTATAGAAAGGAAATATCTACCGCCCCACTCTCCAGGGTTACAGAAAATAAATATCTACCGTCCCCACTCTCCAGGGTTACAGAAAGGAAATATCTACCGTCCCCACTCTCCAGGGTTATAGAAAGGAAATATCTACCGTCCCCACTCTGAAAGGATTACAGAAAGAAAATATCTACCGTCCCCACTCTGAAAGGTTACAGAAAGGAAATATCTACCGTCCCCACTCCTCAGGGTTATAGAAAGGAAATATCTACCGTCCCCAACTCTGGGTTACAGAAAGGAAATATCTACCGTCCCCACTCTGAAAGGTTATAGAAAGGAAATATCTACCGTCCCCAACTCTGAAAGGTTACAGAAAGGAAATATCTAACGTCCCTACCGTCCCCACTCTGAAAGGTTACAGGAAGGCAATATCTACCGCCCCCACTCTGAAAGGTTACAGAAAGGAAATATCTACCGCGCCCACTCTCCAGGGTTATAGAAAGGAAATATCTACCGTCCCCACTCTCCAGGGTTACAGAAAGGAAATATCTACCGTCCCCACTCCCCAGGGTTATAGAAAGGAAATATCTACCGCCCCCACTCTCCAGGGTTACAGAAAGGAAATATCTACCGTCCCCACTCTCCAGGGTTATAGAAAGGAAATATCTACCGTCCCCACTCCCCAGGGTTACAGAAAGGAAATATCTACCGTCCCCAGGGTTATAGAAAGGAAATATCTACCGTCCCCACTCTCCAGGGTTACAGAAAGGAAATATCTACCGTCCCCACACTCCAGGGTTATAGAAAGGAAATATCTACCGTCCCCACTCTCCAGAGTTACAGAAAGGAAATATCTACCGTCCCCACTCTCCAGGGTTACAGAAAGGAAATATCTACCGTCCCCACTCTCCAGGGTTATAGAAAGGAAATATCTACCGCCCCCACTCTCCAGGGTTACAGAAAGGAAATATCTACCGTCCCCACTCTCCAGGGTTATAGAAAGGAAATATCTACCGCCCCCACTCTCCAGGGTTACAGAAAATAAATATCTACCGTCCCCACTCTCCAGGGTTACAGAAAGGAAATATCTACCGTCCCCACTCTCCAGGGTTATAGAAAGGAAATATCTACCGTCCCCACTCTGAAAGGTTATAGAAAGGAAATATCTACCGTCCCCACTCTGAAAGGTTATAGAAAGGAAATATCTACCGTCCCCACTCTGAAAGGTTATAGAAAGGAAATATCTACCGTCCCCACTCTGAGGGTTATAGAAAGGAAATATCTACCGTCCCCACTCTCCAGGGTTACAGAAAGGAAATATCTACCGTCCCCACTCCCCAGGGTTATAGAAAGGAAATATCTACCGTCCCCACTCCCCAGGGTTACAGAAAGGAAATATCTACCGTCCCCACTCCCCAGGGTTACAGAAAGGAAATATCTACTGTCCCCACTCTCCAGGGTTATAGAAAGGAAATATCTACCGCCCCCACTCTCCAGGGTTACAGAAAGGAAATATCTACCGCCCCCACTCTCCAGGGTTACAGAAAGGAAATATCTACCGTCCCCAACTCTGAAAGGTTACAGAAAGGAAATATCTACCGTCCCCACTCTCCAGGGTTACAGAAAGGAAATATCTACCGTCCCCACTCTGAAAGGTTATAGAAAGGAAATATCTACCGTCCCCACTCTGAAAGGTTACAGAAAGGAAATATCTACCGTCCCCCCTCCTCAGGGTTATAGAAAGGAAATATCTACCGTCCCCAACTCTGAAAGGTTACAGAAAGGAAATATCTACCGTCCCCACTCTGAAAGGTTATAGAAAGGTAATATCTACCGTCCCCACTCTGAAAGGTTATAGAAAGGAAATATCTACCGTCCCCACTCTGAAAGGTTATAGAAAGGAAACATCTACCGTCCCCACTCTCCAGGGTTACAGAAAGGAAACATCTACCGTCCCCACTCTCCAGGGTTACAGAAAGGAAACATCTACCGTCCCCACTCCCCAGGGTTATAGAAAGGAAACATCTACCGTCCCCACTCCCCAGGGTTATAGAAAGGAAATATCTACCGTCCCCACTCCCCAGGGTTACAGAAAGGAAATATCTACCGTCCCCACTCCCCAGGGTTACAGAAAGGAAATATCTACCGTCCCCACTCCCCAGGGTTACAGAAAGGAAATATCTACCGTCCCCACTCTCCAGGGTTATAGAAAGGAAATATCTACCGCCCCCACTCTCCAGGGTTACAGAAAGGAAATATCTACCGTCCCCACTCTCCAGGGTTATAGAATAGAAAGGAAATATCTACCGCCCCCACTCTCCAGAGGTTACAGAAAGGAAATATCTACCGTCCCCACTCTCCAGGGTTACAGAAAGGATATATCTACCGTCCCCACTCTCCAGGGTTATAGAAAGGAAATATCTACCGTCCCCATTCTCCAGGGTTACAGAAAGGAAATATCTACCGTCCCCACTCTCCAGGGTTATAGAAAGGAAATATCTACCGTCCCCACTCCCCAGGGTTACAGAAAGGAAATATCTACCGTCCCCACTCCCCAGGGTTACAGAAAGGAAATATCTACCGTCCCCACTCTCCAGGGTTATAGAAAGGAAATATCTACCGCCCCCCACTCTCCAGGGTTACAGAAAGGAAATATCTACCGTCCCCACACTCCAGGGTTATAGAAAGGAAATATCTACCGCCCCCACTCTCCAGGGTTACAGAAAGGAAATATCTACCGTCCCCACTCTCCAGGGTTACAGAAAGGAAATATCTACCGTCCCCACTCTCCAGGGTTATAGAAAGGAAATATCTACCGTCCCCACTCTCCAGGGTTACAGAAAGGAAATATCTACCGTCCCCACTCTCCAGGGTTATAGAAAGGAAATATCTACCGTCCCCACTCTCACTCTCCAGGGTTACAGAAAATAAATATCTACCGTCCCCCACTCTCCAGGGTTACAGAAAGGAAATATCTACCGTCCCCACTCTCCAGGGTTATAGAAAGGAAATATCTACCGTCCCCACTCTGAAAGGATACAGAAAGAAAATATCTACCGTCCCCACTCTGAAAGGTTACAGAAAGGAAATATCTACCGTCCCCACTCTCAGGGTTATAGAAAGGAAATATCTACCGTCCCCAACTCTGAAAGGTTACAGAAAGGAAATATCTACCGTCCCCACTCCCCACTCTGAAAGGTTATAGAAAGGAAATATCTACCGTCCCCAACTCTGAAAGGTTACAGAAAGGAAATATCTAACGTCCCCACTCTGAAAGGTTACAGGAAGGCAATATCTACCGCCCCCACTCTGAAAGGTTACAGAAAGGAAATATCTACCGTCCCCACTCTCCAGGGTTATAGAAAGGAAATATCTACCGTCCCCACTCTCCAGGGTTACAGAAAGGAAATATCTACCGTCCCCACTCCCCAGGGTTATAGAAAGGAAATATCTACCGTCCCCATTCTCCAGGGTTACAGAAAGGAAATATCTACCGTCCCCACTCTCCAGGGTTATAGAAAGGAAATATCTACCGTCCCCACTCCCCAGGGTTACAGAAAGGAAATATCTACCGTCCCCACTCCCCAGGGTTACAGAAAGGAAATATCTACCGTCCCCACTCTCCAGGGTTATAGAAAGGAAATATCTACCGCCCCCCCCACTCTCCAGGGTTACAGAAAGGAAATATCTACCGTCCCCACTCTCCAGGGTTATAGAAAGGAAATATCTACCGCCCCCACTCTCCAGGGTTACAGAAAGGAAATATCTACTGTCCCCACTCTCCAGGGTTACACAAATGAAATATCTACCGTCCCCACTCTCCAGGGTTATAGAAAGGAAATATCTACCGCCCCCACTCTCCAGGGTTACAGAAAGGAAATATCTACCGTCCCCACTCTCCAGGGTTATAGAAAGGAAATATCTACCGCCCCACTCTCCAGGGTTACAGAAAATAAATATCTACCGTCCCCACTCTCCAGGGTTACAGAAAGGAAATATCTACCGTCCCCACTCTCCAGGGTTATAGAAAGGAAATATCTACCGTCCCCACTCTGAAAGGTTATAGAAAGGAAATATCTACCGTCCCCACTCTGAAAGGTTATAGAAAGGAAATATCTACCGTCCCCACTCTGAAAGGTTATAGAAAGGAAATATCTACCGTCCCCACTCTGAAAGGTTACAGAAAGGAAATATCTACCGTCCCCACTCTGAAAGGTTACAGAAAGGAAATATCTACCGTCCCCACTCTCAGGGTTATAGAAAGGAAATATCTACCGTCCCCACTCTGAAAGGTTACAGAAAGGAAATATCTACCGTCCCCACTCCTCAGGGTTATAGAAAGGAAATATCTACCGTCCCCAACTCTGAAAGGTTACAGAAAGGAAATATCTACCGTTCCCACTCTGAAAGGTTATAGAAAGGAAATATCTACCGTCCCCAACTCTGAAAGGTTACAGAAAGGAAATATCTACCGCCCCCACTCTCCAGGGTTATAGAAAGGAAATATCTACCGTCCCCACTCTCCAGGGTTACAGAAAGGAAATATCTACCGTCCCCACTCCCCAGGGTTATAGAAAGGAAATATCTACCGTCCCCACTCCCCAGGGTTACAGAAAGGAAATATCTACCGTCCCCACTCCCCAGGGTTACAGAAAGGAAACATCTACCGTCCCCACTCTCCAGGGTTATAGAAAGGAAATATCTACCGTCCCCACTCCCCAGGGTTATAGAAAGGAAATATCTATCGTCCCCACTCTGAAAGGTTATAGAAAGGAAATATCTACTGTCCCCACTCCCCAAGGTTATAGAAAGGAAATATCTACCGTCCCCACTCTGAAAGGTTACAGAAAGGATATATCTACCGTCCCCACTCTGAAAGGTTACAGAAAGGAAATATCTACCGTCCCCACTCTGAAAGGTTACAGAAAGGAAATATCTACTGTCCCCACTCCCCAGGGTTATAGAAAGGAAATATCTACCGTCCCCACTCTGAAAGGTTACAGAAAGGAAATATCTACCGTCCCCACTCTGAAAGGATACAGAAAGGAAATATCTACCGTCCCCACTCTGAAAGGTTACAGAAAGGAAATATCTACCGTCCCCACTCTCCAGGGTTACAGAAATTAAATATCTACCGTCCCCACTCCTCAGGGTTATAGAAAGGCATTAAATCAATTAAGCTATTTGGTTTCAGACTGAGGACAGACAGACATGGTTTTAGGGAAAGAAATTAAAAGAAAAACACAGGTAAATATAAAACAATAGCTCAGGGTTCTCTCATGCTCCATGTTGAATGTTATGAAGCAGAGAACATTTTAAATAATTGCCTACTAGATACAGTATATCATACAGTTCACACAGACAGATATTTTGTGATGATTGTTACGATCTTAACAACTGCAGTGTCCTAATAGACTCATTAAGTGGAGCCTGAAGCAAAGACTCACCCAGGGCCTCCTTAGCTACTTGTCATGGTTAGATCTCTGTCAGACAGAGTACATAGAGAATCTAGATACAGATATATAATTAGTCTTCAGTTCATCTTGTTTACCTCACAGTATTTGTTAGATCCACTGCTATATAATAATGAATAATAATGAATTTATATATTTATAAAGCGCATTTCTCACACTCAAGGTACTAAAAGGTATTGCATAAATAATATTTATTCCCTGAATCAAAATCAAATCAAATCCAATTGTATTTGTCACATGCGCTGAATACAACAGGTGTAGTAGACCTTACCGTCAAATGCTTACTTACAAGCCCTTAACCAACAATGCAGTTTTAATTAAGAAAAATATTTACTAAATATAATTACATTTTTATTTTTTAAAGAGTAACAATAAAATAACAATAACGAGTCTATATACAGGTGGTACTGGTACCGAGTCACGAAACCGAAATCGAGGAAGCCTACGTTTTGTCAAAGATCTCATCTTCTGACTGAGCCGGATAACTTTTACTGATCAACCTTAAGTCTATGTGGTTTCCTTCATTACTAGATAGATTTACAACCTGAACAAGACACTTGATGTTGAAAAAGAAGCATACTCTACAGTGTTACATTCTGTTACGTTCCTCCAGTTTGTTTTCTTTTGCAGTTCTTCACACCTGTCCCCAACGATGTGGCAGTCCTGTTTCTCAGTGTTGTCTGTCTGCCAAAGCCTTGTGTCTCTGTTCTGTGTCACGTAGAGTCACACTGAGGCTGTGTCTCAGATGGCACCCTATTCCAAGGGCTGGATGTGTGTAGGGGATAGGGTGCCATTTCAGATGCAACCTGGGATATACCATTGTGAGGGGGCGGCGGGGGGGGGACATTTCAATATGAAGGAATGCTTTGGGGCGGGTGGGGGAGGGTGGCACAAAGTGAGTAATCCTAACGGTTGTTTACAAAATGCATGTAAATACTAATGTCACATCTTTCAGCTGGGAAAAGGCATGTGTCTCAGCATACTAAACATTTCTTAATATACAGTACAGTATGTTATATACCTAGGAGATATAACATCGCGTCACACTAATGATGATAAAATTAGAGAATGATGGAATGACCAAACCCATGCCTGCTCTCTCTGCTTTGCTTGGTTAGTCTCTAGTCTTTCGACCTGTTTCTCATATTTCTATGTGACGGATCGATGCATGATGCTACAGTTACACCTGATAGATGATACCTAGCAGTGGTTAAGCCTCACCCTCCTCGTCCTCGGTCCACCGCAGGATGAAGAGTGGAGGCAGCAAGGCTTGGGGGAACAACCAGGATGGAGTGGTGGCCAGCCAGCCTGCCCGCGTGGTGGACGAACGCGAACAGATGGCCATCAGTGGAGGATTCATCCGCAGGTGTGGGAGGGGTTGGGGGGTGGTGGGGGGGTTACGTGGAGGAACCGGTGGGTTGTTGATGTAGGGACCAGGGATATCCTGTTATTTATAATTGTGGGAGCTGTAGAGACCAGTGATATCCTGTTATTTATAATTGTGGGAGCTGTAGAGACCAGTGATATCCTGTTATGTATAATTGTGGGAGCTGTAGGGACCAGGGATATTCTGTTATATAGAGTTGTGGGAGCTGTAGGGACCAGTGATATCCTGTTATATAGAGTTGAGGGAGCTGTAGGGACCAGGGATATCCTGTTATATAGAGTTGGGGAGCTGTAGGGACCAGTGATATCCTGTTATATAGCATTGTGGGAGCTGTAGGGACCAGTGATATCCTGTTATATAGAGTTGTGGGAGCTGTAGGGACAAGTGATATCCTGTTATATAGAGTTGTGGGAGCTGTAGGGACCAGGGATATCCTGTTATATAGAGTTGGGGAGCTGTAGGGACCAGTGATATCCTGTTATATAGAGTTGAGGGAGCTGTAGGGACCAGGGATATCCTGTTATATAGAGTTGGGGAGCTGTAGGGACCAGTGATATCCTGTTATATAGAGTTGAGGGAGCTGTAGGGACCAGGGATATCCTGTTATATAGAGTTGGGGAGCTGTAGGGACCAGTGATATCCTGTTATATAGAGTTGGGGAGCTGTAGGGACCAGGGATATCCTGATATTTAGAGTTGGGGAGCTGTAGAGACCAGGGATATCCTGATATATAGAGTTGGGGAGCTGTAGGGAAAGGGCAGTGTGATGGGACAAAGAATGTCTACAGGTATGGCGATAGGGAGAGGGGGGGGGGTAAACAGATAGAGGTGGAGGTCATGAACGATTTCCATATGAAGCTTTAAAGGTGTGTGTACGAAAGGGGTTGTGAGCAGTAGTTACCATCTGCTGGTATGACGGGGGTAGTGTAGAACATTTTGTTGAGGGTAAACAGGGTGTTGTTTAGCCAGCTGTTTGGGCAGGAGGCTGGGGTTCTCAGGTTCTCAGGGGCAGGAGAAATCAAAGGTGAATTATGTACAGGACAGGATGGGACACTACCTTTATAAACACTATTGTTAAACCAATATGTGTGTGTGTGTGTGCGTGTGCGCGTGTGTGTGTGTGTGTGTGTGTGTGTGTGTGCATGTGTGTGTGTGTGTATGAGCTTCAATTCAGTTCCTTGACCAGGTGTGTGTTTCTTCCACAGGGTAACAGATGATGCCAGGGAAAATGAGATGGATGAGAACCTGGAGCAGGTGGGAGGCATCATCGGTAACCTGCGCCACATGGCCCTGGATATGGGCAACGAGATCGACACCCAGAATCGCCAGATCGACAGGATCATGGAGAAGGTACTGCTGGTGGTCCTCTGCTGGTCCTCTATTGGTCCTCTTTTGATCCTCTATTGGTCCTCTATTGGTCCTCTATTGATCCTCTATTGGTCCTCTAATGATCCTCTATTGATCCTCTATTGGTCCTCTATTGATCCTTTATTGGTCCTCTATTGATCTTCTATTGATCCTCTATTGGTCCTCTATTGATCCTCTATTGGTCCTCTATTGATCCTCTATTGGTCCTCTTTTGATCCTCTATTGGTCCTCTATTGGTCCTCTATTGATCCTCTATTGGTCCTCTTTTGATCCTCTATTGGTCCTCTATTGTCTATCTGAGTTGTTGTCCGAATATTTTTTACTTCACATGACAAACAAGGGTTTGTCATTAGTCTCACATGTCAAAATGTTATTATCTGCAAAACAGAACCACAAATAACTAATGTTCCTCTCTCTCTTGCGCTCTCTTTCTCCCCCTTTCTTTGTACAGGCTGATTCCAACAAGACAAGGATTGATGAAGCCAACCAGCGGGCCACAAAGATGCTGGGCAGTGGCTAAGCTCCCGGAGCACGTTGCTTCTCCCGCAAGCGCAGTTTGTCACAAGGCGCAAACATGCTTTTATCATGGTATTTACCTTCTAGGTTTGCACACATGCACATATCACCTCCCCCCATTGTAAATGTTGTTATGTGTATTGTCTGTCTCGCTTTTTCAATGATTGTCCTCGTAAACAAAAGTATTTCTTATACTCCGTATCATTCTTTCCAAAGGTTGTATATAGTGCTGACTCGATGGCTCTAGCTCACTTGTGAAGTTTTTATTCTCTTTATCAAATATATATATGATGTATATATTATATGTATATCATATATATGTATAAAGGTACACTGCTGAATGACAAGTATAATAGGAATGCTATACAAGCTGTTTTTCCTTTTCAGTATATCAGTATTGTCTTAGTAAAACTGTGTCATTCCATCAGCTGCTGTCATGCTCCTTATTTTGATGTTGTCATGACGAATGAAGAAGAGGAAAAAAATAAGATGATAACAAACGATAGTAAATTCAAAAAGCACTTACGTACAATCACTGTCTTTGGTTCCTTTCCCTCACCGCAATTATCATGAGTTACTGTTTAGACAATGTGCAACTAGATTTGCTGTAATAGACATTGCATTCCAAGTGATGTGAATTGTGCGTTCTGCATGACAAATGGTAGATTTTAGAGTCATATACATAAAACCTGTCTTAAAAATATATAAAAACAATAACATGGCAGTAGCAAAGTTGACAAAAGCATGCTCAGTATTAGGACACAGTTGAACGTTCCATACTCTCCTGCAAGTTTGCAATAGTGCCACTATTCCTGTCAAAATATATTTACAGACTGTGACCATCGTTGTAAAATAATGCAAAATGATCTTAACGTGAAGAGATGATGATGGAAGAATGAGGATGTGGCTGTAACCACAAAAAATGATGTGTTTTTTTCTAAATGAATATGCAGTTCAGTGAAGATATGGAATACGTGCTGAAGGGTGAGGTACTGGTTGTGTGTTGTATCATAGATTTTGGATGCTCTGAAAAAATGAACAAATTACACATTGTTTGCAATGTAAAGCAAAGACGCGTATTTCTGAGAGACCTTACTTTTATAAGAAGACTGTATCCTGTTAGTTTAATCTCCCCGTGTGGTTTGTTATTGGTAAAATAATAATGATAACTTAATAAAATGAATATCATAATAATAATATTGTTTTGAAACAAAAAATGACATACAAAAGTTTTGTTTGCTTCTGTACTTTTAGAGCTATGCACACCAAATCACCAAGATGTTGAGTAGTTAGAATAATATGATGAAGAAATACCTTCTCTGAATGACACAATAGATTCAACTGTGAGATTGATGTCCTCAAAACGCATGTGATATTCAAACTCCCTCTGTATCCTGTCCGTTTGTGAAGTCGTGGAACATTTTGTAGCTAGCTGAATTGATTAAAAGTAATAAACCCTATTCTCTGTGCTCTGTGCTAATTGGTCTTTATTTCTCTTGTCAATCAATGGTTTGTCTCGGTAGAAAAACAGTTGCTAATACAGTTGAAGTCGGAAGTTAACATACATGCCAAATACATTTAAACTCAGTTTTTCACGATTCCTGACATTCAACCATAGTAAAAATTTCCTGTCTTAGGTTAGTTAGGATCACCACTTTATTTTAATAATGTGAAATGTCAGAATAATAGTAGAGAGAAGGATTTTTTTCAGCTTTAATTTCTTTCATCACATTCACAGTGGGTCAGAAGTTTACATACACTCAATAAGTATATGGTAGCATTGCCTTTAAATTGTTTAACTTGGGCCAAATGTTTCGGATAGCCTTCCACAAGCCTCCCACAATAAGTTTGGTGAATTTTGGCCCATTCCTCCTGACAGAGCTGATGTAACTGAGTCAGGTTTGTAGGCCTCCTTGCTTGCACATGCATTTTCTGTACTGCCCAGACCTTTTCTATAGGATTGAGGTCAGGTCTTTGTGATGGCCACTTCAATACCTTGACTTTGTTGTCCATAGGCCATTTTGTCACAACTTTGTAAGTATGCTTGGCGTCATTGTCCATTTGGAAGACCCATTTGCGACCAAGCTTTAACTTCATGACTGATGTCTTGAGATGTTGCTTCAATATATCCACATCATTTTCCTGCCTCATGATGCCATCTATTTTGTGAAGTGCACCAGTCCCTCCTGCAGCAAAGCACCCCCACAACATGATGCTGCCACCCCCGTGCATCAAGGTTGGCATGTTGTTCTTCGGCTTGCAAGCCTCCCCCTTTTTCCTCCAAACATAACGATGGCCAAACAGTTCTATTTTTGTTTCATCAGACCAGAGGACATTTCTCCTAAAAGTATGATCTTTGTCCCCACGTGCAGTTGCAAACCGTAGTCTGGCTTTTATATGACGGTTTTGGAGCAGTGGCTTCTTCCTTGCTGAGCGGCCTTTCAGGTTATGTTGATATAGGACTCGTTTTACTGTGGATATAGATACTTTTGTACCTGTTTCCTCCAGCATCTTCACAGGGTCCTTTGCTGTTGTTCTGGTATTGATTTGCAATTTTCGCACCAAAGTACGTTCATCTCTAGGAAACAGAACGTGCCTCCTTCCTGAGTGGTATGACAGCTGCGTGGTTCCATGGTGTTTATACTTGGGTACTATTGTTTGTACAGATGAACGTGGTACCTTCAGGTGTTTGGAAATTGCTCCCAAGGATGAACCAGACTTGTGGAGGTCTACAATTTTTTTTCTGAGGTCTTGACTGATTTCTTTAGATTTTCCCATGATGTCAAGCAAAGAGGCACTGTGTTTGAAGGTAGGCCTTGAAATACATCCACAGATACACCTCCAATTGACTCAAATGATGTCAATTAGCCTATCAGAAGCTTCTAAAGCTGTGACATCCTTTTCTGGAGTTTTCCAAGCTGTATAAAGGCACAGTCAACTTAGTGTATGTAAACTTCTGACCCACTGGAATTGTGATACAGTGACACAGTAAACAATTGATGGAAAAATGACATGTGTCGTGCACAAAGTAGATGTCCTAACCAACTTGCCAAAACTATAGTTTGTTAACAAGAAATGTGTGGAGTGGTTGAAAAACGAGTTTTAATGACTCCAACCTAAGTGTATGTAAACTTCTGACTGCAACTGTATATGTCTGTCTTTATCTGTTAGTCAGACTCACCAGGACAAAGACATCAATATCGTTTCACCCACACTGACATACAGTATAACAGCAACATAATATACATCTAAATGTGTATGAACATTTAAGGTATATTGAACGGTATGTGTAATCTGAACATTACCCCGAGTATAGAGTAACAGTGCCTTCAGACAGTACTCTATCCAGACCCCTTGACATTTTGTTGTTACAGACTGAATATTTTATTCACCCATCTACACACAATACCCCATAATGGCAAAGTGAAAACTTTGAAAATGTTTTTTGAAATTGTAGCAAATGTATTGAAAATTAAATACAGAAATACCTCATTTACGTACAGTACCAGTCAAAAGTATGGGCACAGCTACTCATTCCAGGGTTTTTCTTTATTTTTATTATTTTCTACAATGTAGAATAAGAGTGAAGACATCAAAACTAACAAATGAAATACATGAAATCATGTAGTAACCAAAAAAGGTGCTAAACAAATCTAAATATATTTTATATTTGAGATTAGCCACCCTTTGCCTTCATGATAGCTTTGTACACTCTTGGCATTCTCTCAACCAGCTTCATGAGGTAGTCACCTGGAATGCATTTCTTCCTTTCCTGTGGTGGTCCTCATGAGAGCCAGTTTCATCATATTTTTATTTTTTTCCCATTTTTTTTCACCTTTATTTAACCAGGTAGGCAAGTTGAGAACAAGTTCTCATTTACAATTGCGACCTGGCCAAGATAAAGCAAAGCAGTTCGACACAAACAACAACACAGTTACACATGGAGTAAAACAAACATACAGTCAATAATACCGTATAAACAAGTCTATATACGATGTGAGCAAATGATGTGAGATAAGGGAGGTAAAGGCAAAAAAAGGTCATGGTGGCAAAGTAAATACAATATAGCAAGTAAAACACTGGAATGGTAGATTTGCAATGGAAGAATGTGCAAAGTAGAAATAAAAATAATGGGGTGCAAAGGAGCAAAATTAATTAATTCATTAAATACAGTAGGGAAAGAGGTAGTTGTTTGGGCTAAATTATAGGTGGGCTATGTACAGGTGCAGTAATCTGTGAGCTGCTCTGACAATTGGTGCTTAAAGCTAGTGAGGGAGATAAGTGTTTCCAGTTTCAGAGATTTTTGTAGTTTGTTCCAGTCATTGGCAGCAGAGAACTGGAAGGAGAGGCGGCCAAAGACAGAATTGGTTTTGGGGGTGACTAGAGCGATATACCTGCTGGAGCGTGTGCTACAGGTGGGAGATGCTATGGTGACCAGCGAGCTGAGATAAGGGGGGACTTTACCTAGCAGGGTCTTGTAGATGACATGGAGCCAGTGGGTTTGGCGACGAGTATGAAGCGAGGGCCAGCCAACGAGAGCGTACAGGTCGCAATGGTGGGTAGTATATGGGGCTTTGGTGACAAAACGGATTGCACTGTGATAGACTGCATCCAATTTGTTGAGTAGGGTATTGGAGGCTATTTTGTAAATGACATCGCCAAAGTCGAGGATTGGTAGGATGGTCAGTTTTACAAGGGTATGTTTGGCAGCATGAGTGAAGGATGCTTTGTTGCGAAATAGGAAGCCAATTCTAGATTTAACTTTGGATTGGAGATGTTTGATATGGGTCTGGAAGGAGAGTTTACAGTCTAACCAGACACCTAAGTATTTGTAGTTGTCCACGTATTCTAAGTCAGAGCCGTCCAGAGTAGTGATATTGGACAGGCGGGCAGGTGCAGGTAGCGATCGGTTGAAGAGCATGCATTTAGTTTTACTTGTATTTAAGAGCAATTGGAGGCCACGGAAGGAGAGTTGTATGGCATTGAAGCTTGCCTGGAGGGTTGTCAACACAGTGTCCAAAGAAGGGCCAGAAGTATACAGAATGGTGTCGTCTGCGTAGAGGTGGATCAGAGACTCACCAGCAGCAAGAGCGACCTCATTGATGTATACAGAGAAGAGAGTCGGTCCAAGAATTGAACCCTGTGGCACCCCCATAGAGACTGCCAGAGGTCCGGACAGCAGACCCTCCGATTTGACACACTGAAGTAGTTGGTGAACCAGGCGAGGCAATCATTTGAGAAACCAAGGCTGTCGAGTCTGCCGATGAGGATGTGGTGATTGACAGAGTCGAAAGCCTTGGCCAGATCAATGAATATGGCTGCACAGTAATGTTTCTTATCGATGGCGGTTAAGATATCGTTTAGGACCTTGAGCGTGGCTGAGGTGCACCCGTGACCAGCTCTGAAACCAGATTGCATAGCAGAGAAGGTATGGTGAGATTCGAAATGGTCGGTAATCTGTTTGTTGACTTGGCTATCGAAGACCTTACAAAGGCATCGTAGGATAGATATAGGTCTGTAGCAGTTTGGGTCAAGAGTGTCTCCCCCTTTGAAGAGGGGGATGACCGCAGCTGCTTTCCAATCTTTGGGAATCTCAGACAATATTGCTTGATGGTTTTTGCGACTGCACTCGAAGAAACTTTAAAAGTTCTGATCGTCTTGAAATCTAGCTGGGTAGATAGCCAATGAGCTGAGCTAAACTGCAATATGCCATGTTTATGTGTTGCAAGACCAACCCATGTAGTAAGCTTCAGTAAAGTGAGTCATTCGCTATTGAAGTTTCATACTGGAAGAAGCTACGCATATTACGCACTGCAGTGTTTGGTGAACGCGCAGATTCAGCTGTTTATATATCAATCATTATGACGAGTAAGTCAGGGAAAGCTAAATCTAAGTCTAGATATACAGATGAACACACAATTTTAGAATAAATTGATTGGGAAGGTGAGACAGAGATTGTTGTAGGACGCTTCATTTAGCGATTGTGGAGGAATATTTTTTGAACGGCAGAGGACATCGTTTTGGACTGGTAAGTTCTTATCATGCAAATGCCCTTGTTTGAAATTAATAATATAAAATATTATTTGTGATTTTTTTTTTAAATTTAGAAGCAATATATACACATGTAATGTCATGAAATGTGAGATGCGTGTGTCTGCCGCCCCACCCCAACCCACATGAAATAGCCTATTTGAGGCTGTTGAGGAGAGGGCAGGACCACATCAATGGCCAAAGTGAAATGGAGACAGTAAATACAGCTGGTCTGTTGTAATATAATAGAGACAGTAGATCTAGCTGAAATGTTATAATATAAAATAGAAAGTAGATCTAGCTGGTCTGTCATAATATAAATGAGACAGTAGATTTAGCAGGTCTATAATAATATATTCAACCTTATGTTCCCTGTACTCTCTATATATCTGTTTATTATACCTGTTGATACAGGGCTCATATGTGAAACTATTCTAACTGAACATTTTCTTTCACAGTGACACTGACTGAATGAGAGTCTTATCCGGTGTCCTGTGTGAATTTAAGTATGCTCTCTCTAATTCTCTCTTTCTCTCTCTCGGTGGACCTATGCCCTAGGACCATGCGTCAGGACTACCTGGCATGATGACTCCTTGCTGTCCCCAGTCCACCTGGCCTTGCCGCTGTTCCAGTTTCAACTGTTCTGCCTTCGGCTATGGAACCCTAAACTCTTCATTTTTACTCTTGAGGTGCTGTCCTGTTGCACCCTCTACAACCACTGTGATCTCCACCCGGCACAGCCAGAAGAGGACTGGCCACCCCTCATAGCCTGGTTCCTCTCTAGGTTTCTTCCTAGGTTTTTGCCTTTCTAGGGAGTTATTCCTAGCCACCGTGCTTCTACACCTGCATTGGTTGCTGTTTGGGGTTTTAGGCTGGGGCTATATGAATACATTTGATTTGATAGAGGACTGAGGGTCTTCCAAATATTGAAAGTGTGTAAATAGTTACCCATGTTATTTTGTAAATGTATATATTTTTTTTTTCATATATTTTTTAATCAATAATTCTAATTTTTTTCTCCATTTTTGGGGTGTGTGTGTTAGAATACAATTTTGGTATGTTGTATATAGTTATTTGTTTCAAAATGTATACCTTCACCAATTTTGCCACTTGGGTACATTTGGGCTACTTGTGTGGGACACCTGGGTGACTTCATGATTCATGATAAATGTCATGTAGCACACTCATTCTGAAACTTTGCAAAAGTACTGGTGCCCTCTTATATTTTTCACTGAAATTGTCCCCATTATCCTATCTGAATGTTTGTTTTATCTTGTTCATTTTAAAGATGATGATACAAAAATGAAAATAAAAACGTATGTTTTTATCATTGTTTTATCTAAACCAGATCTATTGTGTGTTATTATCCTACATTCAATTCACATTTACACAAATTTCAGAGTGTTGTCTTTCAAATGGTACCAAGAATATGCATATCCGTGGTTCTGTGCCTGAGCTACAGGCTGTTAGATTTGGGTATGTCTTCAGGCGGAAATTGCACAAAGTAGGGGGGAACAAGTAAACAAATGAACTTTTAACAAGGTACACCTGTTAACTGAAATGCATTCCAGGTGACTACCTCGTGAAGCTGGTTGAGAGAATGCCAAGAGTGTGCAAAGCTGTCATCAAGGCAAAGGGTGACTACTTTGAACAATGTAGAAAATAGTCAAAATAAAGAAAAACCCTTGAAAGAGTAGGTGTGTCAAAACTTTTGACTGCCGATATAAGTATTCACACCCCTTTGCTATGACACTCCAAATTGAGCTCAGGAGCATCCAATTTCCTTTGATCATCCTTCATGTTACTACAACTTGATTGGATTCCACCTGTGACCAACTCTAATGTTTGGACATGATTTAGAAAGAAACACATCTGTCTATATACCATTCTGTATACATCTGTACGTTTGTTCTCTTTGTTGTTGTTTTTGT
Source organism: Oncorhynchus tshawytscha (assembly GCF_018296145.1). NCBI lineage: Eukaryota > Metazoa > Chordata > Actinopteri > Salmoniformes > Salmonidae > Oncorhynchus > Oncorhynchus tshawytscha. The sequence goes on from NC_056446.1 coordinate 30,625,318, forward strand.
CGCACTGCGTTGCTTTAACTTGGTCAGGTCGCAGTTGTAAATGAGAACTTGTTCTGAACTGGCCTACCTGGTTAAATAAAGGTGAAATATATACATTTGACAGTTGACAGTTCATATCAGAGCAGGAACTATACCATGAAGTGCAAGGAATTGTCCATAGACTAGAATAGTAATGAGGCATATATCTGGGGAGATTTTAGAGTGTTTAACATTTCCAAGAGCAAAGTGGTCTCCATCATTGGTAAATGTAAAAGAAATATGGAACTACCCAGACTCTGCCAAATGTAGTTTTTTAAAAATGTAACCTTTATTTAACTAGGCAAGTCAGTTTTAAGAACAAATTCTTATTTACAATTATGGCCTAGCCTGGCCAAACCCAGATGGCGCTGGGCCAATTGTGCGCCGCCCTATGGGACTCCCAATCCTAGCTGGATGTGATACAGCCTGGATTAAAGTGTAGTCACTGTAGTGATGTCTCTGAGATGCAGTGCCTTTGACCACTGCACCACTCGCTGTCCGTAGAAACTGAGCAACTTGGCAGAAAGGACCTGGTAGACTGACCATGCATTTCAACTGTTCTGCCTGCGGCTATGGAACCCTGACCTGTTCACCGGACGTGCTACCTGTCCCAGACCTGCTGTTTTCAACTCTCTAGAGACAGCAGGAGCAGTAGAGATACTCTTAATGATCGGCTATGAAAAGCCAACTGACATTTACTCCTGAGGTGCTGACTTGCTGCACCCTCGACAACTACTGTGATTATTATTATTTGACCATGCTGGTCATTTATGAACATTTGAACATCCAGCCAATGTTCTGTTATAATCTCCACCAGGCACAGCCAGAAGAGGACTGGCCACCCCTCATAAACTGGTTCCTCTCTAGGTTTCTTCCTAGGTTTTGGCCTTTCTAGGGAGTTTTTCCTAGCCACCGTGCTTCTACACCTGCATTGCTTGCTGTTTGGGGTTTTAGGCTGGGTTTCTGTACAGCACTTTGAGATATCAGCTGATGTAAGAAGGGCTATATAAATAAATTAGATTTGATTTGGTAATGCTAGAGGGAACAATGAATGTAGCCAAATACAGGCAAATCCTTGATGAGAACCTACTTCAGAGTGAAAACGACCTTAGACTGGGACGAAGATTTACGTTCCAACAGGACAATGACCCCAAGCATACAGCCAAAACAATGTTGGAATGGCTTAGGAACAAGAATGTGAACGTCCTTGAGTAGTCCGGCTCAGACTTGAATCCCATCGAAGCTCACAATCTAACTTGACCTTTTCCTGCAGTGGGCTAAATCAGGGTCACAGAGTGTTTCTTGGTAGTCTTAAATACATCTTTGAAATAAAAGTATACACCTCACACACATGATTATGGGCATACAAAAAGAAGACACCTGTACCACCTGAAATGTATACAATGTTGAGCTTGCATCTCAGTATTACACTTTCTATACATCACAGGAGACTGAAATATAACACAACTGTAATCACCGCCAAAGGTGCTTCTTCAAAAGGGGTGTGAATACTTGTGTAAATTAGATATTTCTGCATTTCCTTTTCAATAAATTTGCTAAAATTTCTACAAATATGTTTTCACTTTGTCATTCTGGGGTATTGTGATGTCATTATGGGGTATTGTGATGTCATTATGGGGTATTGTGATGTCATTATGGGGTATTGTGATGTCATTATGGGTTATTGTGATGTCATTATGGGGTATTGTGATGTCATTATGGGGTATTGTGATGTCATTATGGGGTATTGTGATGTCATTATGGGGTATTGTGATGTCATTATGGGGTATTGTGATGTCATTATGGGGTATTGTGATGTCATTATGGGGTATTGTGTGAGGAGGTGTGAGAAAATAAATATATTTAATACATTTTGAATTCCGACTGTAACACAGCAACCTTTATTTAACCAGGTAGGCCAGTTGAGAACAAGTTCTCATTTACAACTGTTACCTGGCCAAGATAAAGCAAAGCAGTGCGACACCAACAACAACACAGAGTTACACATGGAAGTCAATGGTATGAAGGCACTGTATAACTTGACTGATATTATTAATGGAAATATACATATATTGTACTATACCATCCAGCTTTATGGAGTTATGCTTGTACTTTAATCATGTTTAATATGAGCCAATTGTTACCTTCATTAAAGGTAACAATTACCTCCATTAAAGGTAACAACTGGGTTGTCTTCCAAACGGCACCCTATTACCTATGTAGTGCACCACGTTGTACCAGGGCCTATATAGGGTATAGGGTGTGATTTGGGACACAGCCCAGGAGTCAGCATCCGGTGGACTTTTGGAAGGTCTCATTAGTTAGATGAATGTGAAGGTGGTGTTTCAAAATTATAATCAATCATCCTTCCACACTTCATATTAGATTCTAATGGCTAGACAACACAGCACAACATCCCCCAGGCAAACACACACACACACACACACACATGCACAGACACACTCCTGCACACAGACACACACACAGAGACACACACACACACATGCACACATGCACACACACACACGCACACACACACACACACACACACACAACCAATCGATTACTCTTATCATCTCTGATACAGACCTTTTACTTTGTGTATCACTGTTTATAGAGTTTTGTGGATTATTTTTTATCCCAAGGAAGAAAACATTATATTTACAACGTGTATGATATCCCAAGGAAGAAAACATTATATTTACAACGTGTATGATATCCCAAGGAAGAAAACATTATATTTACAATGTGTATGATATCCCAAGGAAGAAAACATTATATTTACAACGTGTATGATATCCCAAGGAAGAAAACATTATATTTACAACGTGTATGATATCCCAAGGAAGAAAACATTATATTTACAATGTGTATGATATCCCAAGGAAGAAAACATTATATTTACAACGTGTATGATATCCCAAGGAGGAAAACATTATATTTACAACGTGTATGATATCCCTAGGAAGAAAACATTATATTTACAACGTGTATGATATCCCAAGGAAGAAAACATTATATTTACAACGTGTATGATATCCCAAGGAAGAAAACATTATATTTACAACGTGTATGATATCCCAAGGAAGAAAACATTATATTTACAACGTGTATGATATCCCAAGGAAGAAAACATTATATTTACAACGTGTATGATATCCCAAGGAAGAAAACATTATATTTACAACGTGTATGATATCCCAAGGAAGAAAACATTATATTTACAATGAGTATGATATCCCAAGGAAGAAAACATTATATTTACAATGTGTATGATATCCCAAGGAAGAAAAACAACGTTATTACCGTGACTGTCTAAATAAATGTATTCCAAAATATAAATGTGCCTTATACTGTATTACACAATTATATTCCTGTCTTCTTCACAAGAACAACCGTGTCGATCATTTTGAGTTGTCTTATGCCACACAAAACTACAATATTTCTTATGAGAGAACGTCAGTTCTTAGAGGGCAGTCTGCATATTTCTGCCAAACCGTTGAATCAGACCAAGCTGCTACAGAGACAGAGCGCATGATGCTGCATCTATTCTGGAGTTTCCAGTGAGATAAATCAGGATAAAGGAAACATTGGGGAAAACAAGTGCTGCTGCAATACGATGCAATCACTATACACTGTCCTGTAGCTTCTCCATTATTCATAACAGAAGTACATCTAGTGAGAGAAGAGGAGAGGAGAGGAAGAGAGGAGGAGAGGGGATGGGGAAGAGGGGAGAGGAGAGGGGGAGGGGAGGGGGGAGGAGGAGGAGGAGGAGAGGGGAGGGGAGGAAGAGGGGGAGGGAGGGAAGGAGGAGAGGAGAGGGGGAGGAGGAGGAGAGGGGAGGGGGAGAGGAGGAAGAGAGTGGAGGAGGAGGGGAAGGAGGAGAGAGAGCAGGGGAGGAGGAGGAGAAGGAGAGGGGAGGAGGAGGAGGGAGGAGAGGGGAGGAGAGAGGAGCAGGGGAGGAGGAGGAGAGAGGAGGGGGAGGAGGAGGAGAGGAGCAGGGAGGAGGGAGAGGAGCAGGGGAGGAGGAGGAGAGAGGAGCAGGGGAGGAGGAGGAGAGAGGAGCAGGGGAGGAGAGGTACAGTGATACTGATCAATAACTGTAACTTTCCATTCATTTATATTTGTGATACTTTTTAGTAACATAAACATATTACATTCTATCAGTGGAGGCTCCTCAGAGGAGGAAGGGGAAGACCATCCTCCTCAGTAGAAAAATAAATAAAATAGTGAGACATTTAAAACGTTATCATTTTTAGAGAAAACTATAAATATATTCAGGTCAACAAATAATTGATTAAAAGACACTGTTTTGCAATGAAGGCCTACAGTAATCTGAAGGGTAGCACCATGGTGTACCCGGAGGACAGCTAGCTTCTGTCCTCCTCTGGGTACATTGACTTCAATACAAAACCTTTCATACCCCCTTTCATAGACTTACACAGTAATTATGACAACTTCTTGAGGACGTCCTCAACCTATCAGAGCTTTTGCAGCATGAGCTGACATGTTGTCTACCCAATCAAAAGATCAAAGAATTCATCTAGTACTGAAAGCATAAGCTACAGCTAGTTAGCACTGCAGTGCATAACATGTAGTGAGTAGTTGACTCAAAGAGAGAGAAAGACAATAGTTAAACAGTTTTCAACAAATATATTTCTTCAAAAATGAAGGGGAAGCAAAAGAGAGAGAGCTATATTTAGTAATTTCTTTTCACGTTCACTTGCTTAGCTAGCAAATGTAGCTAGCTAGTTTAGCCTACTCAAACACCCGGCTCAAACAGAGGAATGCTATGTTAGCTAGCTAACTATGACTAGGTAACCTTTTGAGTTTACTAATTTATCGCCACTGGGGCCCGTCGGTGGGTAACTGCTGAACTGTTTAATGACTGTACGCTGTTTGTTTATGGCTATTATGACAGTCAACTGTGTTTCTGTGTGATCAGGAGTGTATTCATTCCGCCGATTCTGTTGAAAAACGTTTAAAATGGAACAAAACGGAGACAAACATACCTGAATTTGTCCAATAGAAACTCTTGTTTGCAACTGTTGGACTAATTATTACACCCTAAATCCGATAGATGCAGGCAAGAGTGTGGAAGGCGGTATTGAACGTATCACTGTCTCTCACCTAAAAAACTTATCTCGGCCTGTGTGCACCTACGTTGTAAACTTTAGTTCATAGGCTAGGTTGCAGCAACCTCATGATTGGTATCAAATCATGTAGTAGTCTAAACCTATCGATGTTACATTGAACTGGGTGAATAGAATATGAAAGACAGTCATCCAAGACAGTGGTGATTTTAGCATATAAATCTTGGTGGGGCCAGTAAAGCCACCACACAACACAACAATGCATGAATTGCACTATAACGATGACAAACAGTGCCCACAAACTGTTAGGGCCTACATAAAGCTGTCCCAACAGCAGAGCTTTCTTTTCAGCACCATAGAGTGAATCCTTACCACCACTACACTTGGCTATCAGCGGAGCCTTGTCTGGCAGTCTGGCAGTTTATTAAGCCTCATTTAAGAAAATATTGTGGCAGACGGCAGTGAGAAGTGAGGGGAGCGGTAATTGAGGAGAGATAATTTGCAGGTCGCTGGCTCAGACCCAAGCCTTATATGGACTTCCTGCCCCAACGAGGCAAGACTGAGACTCGTTAAGCCAGGGAGTGCTTGGGGATAAAGAAGGAAGTAGCCTGCACAAAGGGGCAGAGGAGGTGAGAGACAAGGGAGGTATGAAGAGCGAGAGAAACGAGAGCAAAATCTGTGAGATTGCCCGTTGTGACCTGGACTGTCGGACTACCCCCTGGTGTACCAGACCGGATTGGCTGAGAACCCGAGTGTGAGGACTACCCCCTGGTGTACCAGACCTTATTGGCTGAGAACCAGAGTGTGAGGACTACCCCTGGAAAACCTAGACAATAACTATTTGTTCAGCACTTTTGAAATGTACTGCGACAGCATTCAGAACATGGGCCATTCTTGCAGTATTCTCCCTGTACACCAAGTCAGAACCGTAGGATAAATAAAAGGGGCATATAAGCAGACAATGAAAGCTCTTACAATATTCGATGATGACATTTCTCTAAAACACACTATAGGCTACATGTGGACCACCAAGGCAGAACAGTCAGTTAAGTTATGAGGGGGAAGGGACCAAATTATTAGGGTGAGGCACATGAGCTACTAACAGCTTACAACATACACTTAGTATTACTTTCTTAGCTACAGTAACATATCTCCCTGGTATATTACATCCCTGGTATATTACATCCTTTATGCAGCAGCATACAAGACATGTTTGTACTCACCGTTGTGCTCACAGGAAGGTGGCGCAGCGGTCCTTCTTGTGGGCAACGGTGTCATCTAATTTTTGTCAGGGATCTTCAGGTCGGAGTTCCCAACTTGGAATTCTGAGTTGGATGACGTGTTTTCCCAGTCGAAGCTCGTTTGTTTCTTAGTTCCCAGTTGTCTTGAACTCACTGAAGTCTGAGATTTCCCAGTTCTGAGTTTCCAGTTGTTTTGAACTCGGCAGAAGTCATGCTGGATTGACAGCATGGCCAATGTATTCAAGCTTTTCTGGACCATGGTGTTGCGTGTGAATGTTTATCCTTTTAAGATTAGAAAAGAGACCCTTAAAACCAGACTTGGACCACACACCCTCTCCACCTTACATCAGGCAAAGCAAAATAGTCAAATCAAATTTTATTGGTCACATACACATGGTTAGCAGATGTTATTGCGAGTGTAGCGAAATGCTTGTGATTGCTTTGCAATGTTTGCAGTTAGCCACTAATTCCTTCCAAACCACTCACTGTTTAATTTTTTTTTTACATTGTTTGCACACTGACATGTGGCACATGCCAAAATAACATGCAAAACAGGCAAATTATTTATTATTATCCAATATGCTGTAATAAAAATAAGGCCATGCTCATTATTTTTTAAATCTTCCTCCCTTATCTTAAACGGCACCGGCCCCCACTGCATTCTATGCAAATGGTTGTGGTGCCTGTGCAATAGATGTGTAATTACCATTTGACCATTTGATCACGTAATTTCTTAAATAAATAAATAAATAGCATAAAGTAAAGTGCTACCCACCAGTAAACAAGCCCTCCTCCAGTCCCCTCACTGCGTTCCAAATGGCACCTTATACATTATATAATGCACTACCCTGTGGGCCCTGGTTCAAGATAGTGCACTAAATAGGGACTAGGGTGCCATTTGGGATGCACCCAGTGCCATTTACAGCTCGGATGCTCCCTGCATCGTGACTGTGGGTCGTGATCACTTAAACACAGTAAATAATAGGGTAATGTTGCTGTCTGAGTATGTGGTTTTCAGAGAAGATACAGAGAATTGTATGGCTGAAGTATAACATATGAGTGACAGATGTATGGCTGAAGTATAACATAAGAGTGACAGATGTATGGCTGAAGTATAACATAAGAGTGACAGATGTATGGCTGAAGTATAACATATGAGTGATAGATGTATGGCTGAAGAAAAACATATGATTGACTGTTGTATGGCTGAAGTATAACATATGAGTGACAGATGTATGGCTGAAATATAACATATGAGTGACAGATGTATGGCTGAAGAAAAACATATGAGTGACAGATGTATGGCTGAAGAAAAACATATGAGTGACTGTTGTATGGCTGAAGTATAACATATGAGTGACTGTGTGTAATGAGGTTGTAAAATGGATGGATTAAAAGGGTGTGTATGTGTGTGTGGTGAATGACAAGTGCACTCCTTGCAGTGGAACATTGCTAACTTCTTCCTTTCAGCAGCTCCTGTCTGGTACTGTGTGTCGTCTACATCCAGGATGTGAGCTTATTACAGACATCCTGCTCCCCCCTTTCTCTCTCCCTGTCTCTCTCTCTCAATACAATTGACTTTATTGACAAAGTATACATATAAAAATATATTTTAATTGGAGGGACCAACAGCAATAATAGTAGTAGTTGAAATGTGATTACCACTAACAGTAACTACAACAATAATAATAACACATTAAAGCAATAGGACCAGTCTCAATCTGACAGAGAAGACACATGATATGGTCTCTCTCTCTCTCTCTCTCTCTCTCTCTCTCTCCCTGTCCTCTCTCTTTCTCTCTCTCTCCCCTTCTCTGTCTGTCTGATGGATACACCACCCAGTTTGTGCTGGTGCTGATGGCTACTAGCAGGTAATTAAAGAATTTGGTGTTTTATGATAGAGATGTGTCTTGTCCCAAACAGTACTGAGAATTAGCCTCTTCCCTAGAATCATATCTTCTTCTGTGTTTGGCATCCCCCATACACTGTCTCCCACGGAATCTGTCACCTCATGTTCCCCTGGCTGGCTGTCTACCTATCTGATTATTTATTCTACACACACTCAGAACCCACTGTGGATCTCTCAACATCTGACACGTTCACTCCCTCATCTTCTATACCCTCATCCCCCTATTCTCTCGATTGTCATTCCTCTCCCTATCTGACTGCCTGGCTTGCTAGCACTCATTCTCATTTACAGGGGCTATATCTGTCTCCCTAAATGTATTCAGGCTGTCCTTGCAAGCAGGCTACAGCGACCATCACATCTGAGCAGCCCTTATAGAAGTAGAACTGCTCACAGTGTAATGCAATCTAACAGAGCTGTTCTTACAGCCGGGCAGGGCAGAGTGAGAGGGAGGGAGGGAGGGAGGAGGGGAGGAATGGAAGGAGGGTTATGTAAGGACTGGGCTGTGCTGCTGCTATTGGAACACGAGACATTCTCCTACAGAGAGAAACAACAGTCCTCTAAAGGGGAGAGAGAAAAAAAGAAAGAAAGAAAGAAAGAAAGAAAGAAAGAGAGAAAGAAAGAAAGAAATAGAGAGGAAACAGGACAGGGATAGAGAGAGAGAGGGCAGGGAGAGAGAGAGAGAGAGAGAGGACAGAGAGAGAGAGAGAGAGAGAGAGAGAGAGGGACAGGGGGAGAGAGAGAGAGAGAGAGAGAGAGAGAGAGAGAGAGAGGACGGGGAGAAAGAGAGAGAGGACAGCGAGAGAGATACACACATTGAGGGAATGTAAGAGAGGGAGGGATAGAGAGAGGACAGGGAGAGAGAGAGAGGACAGAGAGAGAGAGAGAGAGAGAGGGGACAGGGGGTAAGAGAGAGGGCAGGGAGAGAGAGAGAGAGAGGACAGGGAGAGAGAGAGAGAGAGAGAGAGATACACATTGAGGGAATGTAAGAGAGGGAGAGACAGCAAGAGGATGAAAGAAAGGGAGAGGAACGATAGGATCATAGAGACAGCAAGAGAGGTATAGATTGAGAGAGAGAGGGGAACGATAGGATCATAGAGACAGCAAGAGAGGTATAGATTGAGAGAGGGAGGGGAACAATAGGATCATAGAGACAGCAAGAGAGGTATAGATTGAGAGAGAGAGGGGAACGATAGGATCATAGAGACAGCAAGAGAGGTATAGATTGAGAGAGAGAGGGGAACGATAGGATCATAGAGACAGCAAGAGAGGTATAGATTGAGAGAGGAACGATAGGATCATAGAGACAGCAAGAGAGGTAGAGATTGAGAGAGAGAGGGAAAGAGAGTGCGTGTCAAAGAGAAAGAGTCAAATAAATTGAGTGAAATTGGGATCTGTGGGGCTGATAGGGGTTTTGCTCTGCAGCCCATTCTAAGCATCCTGCGTTTGTCTGACTGCTAGGGTGGAGTCTGTGTGCTGTGTGAGGGACTGATGGAGGGATCAGTCAGAAGAAGGAAGGAGAAGAAAGGATAAGAGAGGAGATGGAGAGAGAGAGTAGGAGAGAGCAAATGAGAGGTAAAGAGGAGACAAGACGGGGAGAAGAGTGAGAGACGAGAGGAGTGGAGAGGGAAGCGGGAGAGATGAGGGGAGTGAGGAGTGGACAGGAGAGAGGAGAGGAAGGGAGTGAGGAGAGGAAGGGAGTGAGGAGTGGACAGGAGAGAGGAGAGGAAGGGAGTGAGGAGAGGAGAGGGAAGCGGGAGAGATGAAGGGAGTGAGGAGTGGAGAGGGAAGCGGGAGAGAGGAAGGGGGTGAGGAGTGGACAGGAGAGAGGAAGGGAGTGAGGAGTGGAGAGTGAAGCGGGAGAGAGGAAGGGAGTGAGGAGTGGAGAGGGAAGCGGGGGAGAGGAAGGGAGTGAGGAGTGGAGAGGGAAGCAGGAGAGAGGAAGGGAGTGAGGAGAGGAAGGGAGTGAGGAGTGGAGAGGGAAGCGGGAGAGATGAAGGGAGTGAGGAGTGGACAGAAGAGAGGAAGGGGGTGAGGAGTGGAGAGGGAAGTGGGAGAGATGAAGGGAGTGAGGAGTGGACAGGAGAGAGGAGAGGAAGGTAGTGAGGAGTGGACAGGAGAGAGGAGAGGAAGGGAGTGAGGAGAGGAAGGGAGTGATGAGAGGAAGGGAGTGAGGAGTGGAGAGGAGAGAGGAGAGGAAGGGAGAGAGGAGAGGAAGGGAGTGAGGAGTGGACAGGAGAGAGGAGAGGAAGGGAGTGAGGAGTGGAGAGGGAAGTGGGAGAGATGAAGGGAGTGAGGAGTGGAGAGGGAAGCGGGAGAGAGGAAGGGAGTGAGGAGTGGACAGGAGAGAGGAAGGGAGTGAGGAGTGGAGAGGGAAGCGGAGAGAGGAAGGGGGTGAGGAGTGGAGAGGGAAGCGGGAGAGATGAAGGGGTGAGGAGTGAGGGGGAGCGGGAGAGATGAAGGGAGTGAGGAGTGGAGAGGGAAGCGGGAGAGATGAAGGGAGTGAGGAGTGGACAGGAGAGAGGAAGGGGGTGAGGAGTGGAGAGGGAAGCGGGAGAGATGAAGGGAGTGAGGAGAGTGGACAGGAGAGAGGAAGGGGGTGAGGAGTGGAGAGGGAAGCGGGAGAGATGAAGGGAGTGAGGAGTGGACAGGAGAGATGAAGGGGGTGAGGAGTGGAGAGGGAAGCGGGAAGCGGGAGAGATGAAGGGAGTGAGGAGTGGAGAGGGAAGCGGGAGAGATGAAGGGAGTGAGGAGAGGAAGGGAGTAAGGAGTGAACAGGAGAGAGGAAGGGGGTGAGGAGAGGACAGGAGAGAGGAAGGGGGTGAGGAGAGGAAAGGAGAGCTGAAGGGCATGAGGAAAGAGGGAGTGAGGGGAGAGAAGAGGGAGAGATAAAGGAAGTGAGGAGAGGAAGGGAGTGAGGAGATAGGGAGTGAGGGAAGAGGGAGAGAGGAAGGGAGTGAGGAGAGGAGAGGACAGGAGAGGAGAGGAGAGGAAAGGAAGGAGGGAGAGATGCAGGGAGTGAGGAGTGGAAAGAGGGAGTGAGTGAGGAGAGGAAAGCGGGAGTGAGGAGTGGACAGGAGAGGAGAGGAGAGAGGAAGGGAGAGAGGAGAGGAGAGGAAGGGAGAGAGGAGAGGAAAGAGGGAGTGAGGAGTGGACAGGAGAGGAGAGGAAAGAGGGAGAGATGAGGGATAATTTGTGGAAAGGAGAGGAGAGGAATTGAAGAGGGAAGAGGCTAATGTGGGGGAGGTGGAATGAATAACAACACATCCACAATGGTGGGATGCAGAGGAGAGAAAGGAGGGGAGAAGAGGGAGGGTAGGAGAGGGGTGGGGCTCCTGTAGACTATACGCATAGGGAAACCACTGCATCCTCCTCTCTCTCTCCCTTCCTCCGTGTCTCAGTCACATGCAGACAGGGAAGAAGTGCACCTTGCAAGGCTCTTGGCTACGCTCTTAGCTATGCTATACACCCTGTACTTAACTGCTACTTAACATAGAAATTACCCTCCTGCAGTTTTATCAATGAAAGAGCCTGTCTATTTCCCTCTGCATAGCTACAACTAGGACACCTCTCTCCCTCTCCCTCTCCTTTCTCCTTCGTTCTCCTTCTCTGTCTCTCTCTGTATCTGTCTCTCTCTGTCTGTGATGCTCTCCTAACAGAGCTGTTGTGGTGGGGGAGGGGAAAGACAGAGCTGAAGAGGGAATAGAGGCTGAGTCACAGTCTACAGACAGACGATGCCTTCCAGGTCCCTCCAACCTTGGTCCTCCTCCCTATTCACCCAACCACATCTGCTACCCACGATAACCCCCACCTCCCCTCCTCCCTCCCCCTCCCTCCCGTCCTCCTCCATTCATTGTGTCTAAAAGTGTATACATGACCTTTTAATTACGTGCCTCCGAATGACCTCTACTGTCAGCTTAGTTAGATGGTGGCGTGTAAATATTTGGAACATGGGAAGGGAATGTGGAGTGAGAGAAACACCACCACCTAGTGGGGGAGGTTGGGTTCTGCATGTAGTGATGGGCGTTGTTGGACTGCAGTTGCAAACATGGTTTAGGTTGACCAGTCTGAGGTGAATTTTGTCATTACATTTTCAGGTTACCATATGTGTGTGTTTATATGTGTACCGGGCATTGTGTACTGCTTGCGTGTTCTTTTTCTATAAAACAAATATCAAGTATCACCACATTTATTAATCACTGGCACACGCACACACACACACACACACACACACACACACACACACACACACACACACACACACACACACACACACACACACACACACACACACACACACACACACACACACACACACACACACACACACACACACACACACACACCAGTGGGCCAAATATGTTTATTCAAATGTGATTTAACACACAGAATGAATACCTACCATCTACAGTCCACTCTTGGTTATAAGACCACACAACAGCCCATAGACTCCTCTACTTCACTAAATCCCATTGTGAGGTATAGAGCTGTAATATGGGTCAAGGACACTCACTTACACAGCAACAGTTCTCATAAAAGTCACTTGTATTGCAGACAATTCATTTGAAACCCACTGATGAATTGACTGACACTTCTGACATCGCTCTACAACATTCAGATCAAAAGCCATAAAAGGACAGTTCAACTGGGACATGAGAGAGATATACGGACATTAGACTAGAATGGTAACAATTTGGCCACCTGTCTTGCATTCCATCAATCTTACAGCCTTGAGGGGAGCCAGATACTCTACTTTAAGTGGATGAGGTTTGTCCATTTGGCCTAATATTGACATCCAGTATTTCCTCTAACATAGACCACAGCAGTCACTGTGTAAACCTCTCGATACACGGAGAGCTGTTGGGACTAGGGGTGATGGGGGTTAGAGTACTGCTCAGCACACACTCACCTCTACCCAATGGAACTTCACGTGGATCTAGATGGACTGGATGGGTGTGTCAGCAGTATGGTGAACATACTTAGCCCATCACAGGGCTAAGTGGAGCTATCACCTATTTCAATATTGCAAAACAAAATAAACAGTCGAAATCAAACCTCTCAGATCGACAAGAAATGCGCCAGAATTTAGCAGCCAAACAAAAGTCATAGGTCCTAGTTGTGGGAGTCCATTTGGGATTGGTAACAGGAGTCCTTTTCTCAGACCCTGGCTATGTCACAAACGGCACCCGATTCCCTAGAGTGCACTACTCTATAGCAAATAGGGGGCCATTTCTCTTTAAAATCTCTTCACTGAGAAGACAAGGCCATGTCTGCTGAGGTGGTTGATGAGAGTGGTCCTGGCAAACGCTGCTCCTGGACTGCATGTAAACTCCTCCTCTGTTAACCACAGCACAGGGTTTAGTTCTCGCTCCTGTCTCTGTTTACATTATTGTGTATCTACCTTTACAATGTCATGAGAGAGAGAGACTTGATAGGAAGGAATTGTGGTTCATTCAGAATGGTGAAAGCTGTCTGTACCATAGCGACAGGCGTGGCTACATGGCCAGGCTCTGTGGACCAATCAAAGTCAACATAGTAAATCAACACAAATTATGTGTACCAATGATAATCAAGATGTAGATAAGAATAAGCAAAAAACTGTGGACAGTGGACAGACCATGAACAGACACAACCCTGGCCTGCATTACTAGCAAACCAAACCAACACATCAACCAGAGACTGAGCCAACCTGCTCCATGTTTCTGGGTACAGATCCTAGCGTTAGATGGAAAGAGCTTCGCTCCATCTGTTAGAGGAGAGGGAGCAGTGACAGGGAGCACTCAAAGTTGTGACTGCTAGCCTCCACTTCCATAAACGGATCAAATGAATACAGTGCCTTATTTTAAATAATAATGAATTAAATATGTTTATACTTATCTAATCAACGATACCTGCATCCAAAACTTGAATAAGCATAAAACATTTATGGCGGTTCTTCTCACTAGACACATGGCTGACTGGACCATTCATATATAAATGTCTCATCAGGCCTGAGTCGACTACAGGGCCTGCTTCCTGCTGGGTCCAGCCTTGGTGAGCACGCCAAAGGAGAACTCTGGAAACTGAGGAGCAGAAAAAATCAACCAATTAACTGGAAAATTTAGCTCATTACCTTAATGTCCAATACAGATCATTTCTTCTTGTTATCGTTTTCCAGTACAGTAACTGTGTGCTATATTCACACAGATCTGACAGCTATAGAGGTTAGCACAGCGAGGGGCTCACAGTTCAATGAAGAGGAGGCTATTCATTTGTCTCGTCTCTCTACTCTGCTCTTCTTTCACTGCCCTTAATATGGCCAACCAACTGTGACTGTCCCTTTCTTTTACAAGATTGGTAACCAAGCTTCCTGATTAAGCTAATTACCACACACATCTAATGTGGAAAAATACACTGTATGTGCCAATATGGACTCTAGTGCACTCTAGTGCACTATGTACTGTAATGAATAGGGTGTTAGGCCCTGGTCAGAAGTAGTGCACTATGTACTGTAATGAATAGGGTGTTAGGCCCTGGTCAGAAGTAGTGCACTATGTACTGTAATGAATAGGGTGTTAGGCCCTGGTCAGAAGTAGTGCACTATGTACTGTAATGAATAGGGTGTTAGGCCCTGGTCAGAAGTAGTGCACTATGTACTGTAATGAATAGGGTGTTAGGCCCTGGTCAGAAGTAGTGCACTATGTACTGTAATGAATAGGGTGTTAGGCCCTGGTCAGAAGTAGTGCACTATGTACTGTAATGAATAGGGTGTTAGGCCCTGGTCAGAAGTAGTGCACTATGTACTTTGATGAATAGGGTGTTAGGCCCTGGTCAGAAGTAGTGCACTATGTACTGTAATGAATAAGGTGTTAGGCCCTGGTCAGAAGTAGTGCACTATGTACTGTAAGTAATAGGGTGTTAGGCCCTGGTCAGAAGTAGTGCACTATGTACTGTAATGAATAAGGTGTTAGGCCCTGGTCAGAAGTAGTGCACTATGTACTGTAATGAATAAGGTGTTAGGCCCTGGTCAGAAGTAGTGCACTATGTACTGTAATGAATAGGGTGTTAGGCCCTGGTCAGAAGTAGTGCACTATGTACTGTAATGAATAGGATGTTAGGCCCTGGTCAGAAGTAGTGCACTATGTACTGTAATGAATAGGGTGTTAGGCCCTGGTCAGAAGTAGTGCACTATGTAGAGTAAAGGAGTGTCTTTCCAGGGCCGAACTTCCCAAGGAACCAAAACAGCAGGCTGCCACAGAACATCTTTATCAATCACCAGACGCCACCGACACCTACATGCACAGAGTACTGAACCTGGGGAGGGAGGAAAGGGAAGGAGGGAGAATGGGAGAGAGAGAGAGAGAGAGAGAGAGAGAGAGAGGGAAAGAGAGGGAAAGAGAGGGAAAGAGAGGGAAAGAGAGGGAAAGGGAAAGAGAGAATGGGAGAGAGAGAGGGAGGGAAAGAGAGAATGGGGGAGGGAGAGGGAGGGAAAGAGAGGATGGGAGAGAGAGGGAGAGGGAGAGAGGAGAGGGAGAGAGGAGAGGGAGAGGGAGAGAAAATATATATGAATAACATTTAACATGTGTATGTTCCTGTAAGCTACTGATGCCAGGTGAAAGGTACAGTAGAGGTAGAACACATCACAGGCATTATATTCCCTAGTGCAGCATTGTTGTCCAGAACCAGTGTTGAGACACTCCACAGACATAATGAGGAGAGAAATATGATGAATCACTTGAGACTGATGTATGACTCATTATCATCTAGCTCTCTCCACATGAAGAAAGACACGGGTTGTTTACAATCTTTTTTCTCTCCACATTGGATGTTTGTGAGTAAATGAGGCTTCACCAGAAACAGTAGTTTCATCAGAAGCTAGTAATTAAAAAAATATGTGGACGGTCGCTGTTGCTTGACCTAATTAGCTGTAGTGAAAGCAGGGAAGGGGAGAGAGTTGAAGATACTGAGGTAGACTATGGACATGGCAGGAGTTCTACCTATAATATAATACACACTTTTAGCGCATGCATTCCAGTCATGCGTGCATACATTTTAGATACTAGGTGGTCCCGGGAATCAAACACACTAACCTGGCGCTGCAAGCACCATACTGGACCAACTGAGCTACAGAGGACCACCTACATGGGTACAGGTGGGTACAGTACGCAACAGTAGATGGGCTTGAACAGTGGGCTTGGTATTGAGTAGGTTGGGTAGCCATGATGGATAAAATACTGGCTAAAGAAGGGGTAGCCAGGTTACCAGTCCATTTCTGCTTTGGTAAAACTGGTCAAAACAGCTACTCATCAGCAAGACAACAATGTAGCATTATTGAGTAATTGAATGCAGGCAGACACGGGCAGGTCCAGAGGGTCAAGGTTTGTTGTTGTGTTACATCTTAACGTTGACTCCTCCTCATACAGGAAGCGCTGGAATCTCCTGACCACCCATGGGTCTGAGCCAATGAAGGATATGGCATGCTGGACAATCTGTTTACTGAAGAACAGGCTAGCCCTGAGGAATACACACACACACACACACACACACACACACAGTCATAGTACTTCCAAATGCACTCTCGATTTGCACCATCACCCACAGAATTCAACACAGACAGATGCCATTAACTAATTTCATCTAATTTCATCTATTCATCTATAGACTTGTCCTCTAAATCCACCTCAGCATTGCCAAGAACCGACTGTCCCATACCAATAAAATGACATTACTTTGAATGGGAAGGCAGTGAACACAGACAGTCTGTACATCAGAGATCTGCCAATACCTCTTCTTGACTTTGGCTCCTACAATGGGGAGAGGTTGGTGGTCAAATTTCTTCCTCAGCTTTCTCAGGGAGCCGCTCTCTGCAAAGCCGTAGATGGCTGACTTCCATGTCACAGCCTCCCTACAGGGAAGGGAGGAACATCTCTTTAGCCAAGTCACCATCACAACAAACTGTTAAAGATATATTTCACTTCAAAAATTCAGTCTGTCAGAATTCACCATGGCAACAAACATATTTTTAAGGGATAGTCCACCCCTAAATTAACATTTGGCTGATATTTTCTATCCTCAAAAATGGTTTATGAGACCACATCTCATGCCATTTGTTGTGTCGAATGAAATGATGAAATAGACGGTGCCTATAGTTAGTTTTCCTTCAGGCAAATAGCTGGATGTACAAAATATGATGTGGACCTTGGACTCATCTTAACATTAGATCTAAAAACAGCTTTGATTTTTAAGTGAACTTTAAATACTTTAATGTAAGACTGCATTTCCCATAATGCATCTGTAGGAAACAGGAAGTGAGAGCTGTCTACCACACAGCTGTCAGTGTTCCTATTAACAGATATGACACAGAGTTATTATGTGTCCTTTGCTGAAGGAAAGACTGAACTAATACACAGATAGAAACCTCATTGGAAACCAACAAGAGTACTGATGCAGTGAGTTCATAGTGCCTGTTTGAAATGCAGTTAAAAACAAAAACATCTTCTTTGCCAAAATGGTGCTGTAATTCATAATTGATAACAGGAAAAACACCAGGAATAAAAAAAGAGCCTGAAAATTCTATGTCAAAAGCAAAAATACGTCTGAGAAGTGGAATTGTCAATTCTTCACAGATGGCTGCCGGTACAAACACGCAGACATAAACAAAAACATTCACGAACACAACTAACAGTGCAGCTCTCTGCCTTTTTAAACTGGTCCCTGGTGTACAGGATGCTCATGTCAGCTGGGATGGAGTCAAATCCACAGCTGCCAATTACACCGCTCTGCTGAGGTGGTCCAGTTGCATTCTCTCCAGGAACTATGGACCTTAACACAACACGACCGTACAAACTACCATTCAAACACTATGCCAATCGAGCAAAGGTTCTGTTGTCTTTACAGGTCTGATATCTGATTCAAGGTTAATTTTACAGTAATGCTATTGGTCAACTTCTCAGATTTTGAATGCAAACAACTCTGATGTTATAAAAGGGTCTTAGGTTCATTGTCTCTTTCTCTTTTTTGCTCCTGATCTGTGCTGGTGAATCTCTCCCATAAGCTATGGGCCATGGTACTCTCTCTCTCCCATAAGCTATGGGCCATGGCACTCTCTCTCTCTCCCATAAACTATGGGCCATGGCACTCTCTCTCTCTCCCATAAGCTATGGGCCATGGCACTCTCTCTCTCCCATAAACTATGGGCCATGGCACTCTCTCTCTCTCCCATAAGCTATGGGCCATGGCACTCTCACTCTCCCATAAGCTATGGGCCATGGCACTCTCTCTCCCATAAGCCATGGGCCATGGCACACTCTCTCTCCCATAAGCTATGGGCCATGGCACTCTCTCTCTCTCATAAGCTATGGGCCATGGCACTCTCACTCTCCCATAAGCTATGGGCCATGGCACTCTCTCTCTCCCATAAGCTATGGGCCATGGCACTCTCACTCTCTCATAAGCTATGGGCCATGGCACACTCTCTCTCTCCCATAAGCTATGGGCCATGGCACACTCTCTCTCTCTCATAAGCTATGGGCCATGGCACACTCTCTCTCTCCCATAAGCTATGGGCCATGGCACACTCTCTCTCTCCCATAAGCTATGGGCCATGGCACACTCTCTCTCTCTCATAAGCTATGGGCCATGGCACACTCTCTCTCCCATAAACTATGCGCCATGGCACTCTCACTCTCTCATAAGCTATGGGCCATGGCACACTCTCTCTCTCCCATAAGCTATGGGCCATGGCACACTCTCTCTCTCTCATAAGCTATGGGCCATGGCACACTCTCTCCCATAAACTATGGGCCATGGCACTCTCACTCTCTCATAAGCTATGGGCCATGGCACACTCTCTCTCTCCATAAGCTATGGGCCATGGCACACTCTCTCTCTCCCATAAACTATGGGCCATGGCACACTCTCTCCCATAAACTATGGGCCATGGCACACTCTCTCTCTCCCATAAACTATGGGCCATGGCACACTCTCTCTCTCCCATAAACTATGCGCCATGGCACTCTCTCTCTCCCATAAACTATGCGCCATGGCACACTCTCTCTCCCATAAGCTATGGGCCATGGCACACTCTCTCTCCCATAAGCTATGGGCCATGGCACACTCTCTCTCTCCCATAAACTATGGGCCATGGCACTCTCTCTCCCAAAAGCTATGGGCCATGGCACACTCTCTCTCTCCCATAAGCTATGGGCCATGGCACTCTCTCTCTCTCCCATAAGCTATGGGCCATGGCACTCTCACTCTCCCATAAGCTATGGGCCATGGCACTCTCTCTCCCATAAGCCATGGGCCATGGCACACTCTCTCTCCCATAAGCTATGGGCCATGGCACTCTCTCTCTCTCATAAGCTATGGGCCATGGCACTCTCACTCTCCCATAAGCTATGGGCCATGGCACTCTCTCTCTCCCATAAGCTATGGGCCATGGCACTCTCACTCACTCATAAGCTATGGGCCATGGCACTCTCTCTCCCCATAAGCTATGGGCCATGGCACTCTCTCTCTCCCATAAGCTATGGGCCATGGCACTCTCTCTCTCCCATAAGCTATGGGCCATGGCACTCTCTCTCCCCATAAGCTATGGGCCATGGCACTCTCTCTCTCCCATAAGCTATGGGCCATGGCACTCTCTCTCCCCATAAGCTATGGGCCATGGCACTCTCACTCTCTCATAAGCTATGGGCCATGGCACTCTCTCTCTCCCATAAGCTATGGGCCATGGCACTCTCACTCTCCCATAAGCTATGGGCCATGGCACTCTCTCTCTCCATAAGCTATGGGCCATGGCACTCTCACTCTCTCATAAGCTATGGGCCATGGCACACTCTCTCTCTCTCATAAGCTATGGGCCATGGCACTCTCTCTCTCCCATAAGCTATGGTCCATGGCACTCTCACTCTCTCATAAGCTATGGGCCATGGCACACTCTCTCTCTCCCATAAGCTATGGGCCATGGCACACTCTCTCTCTCTCATAAGCTATGGGCCATGGCACACTCTCTCTCTCCCATAAGCTATGGGCCATGGCACACTCTCTCTCCCATAAACTATGCGCCATGGCACTCTCACTCTCTCATAAGCTATGGGCCATGGCACACTCTCTCTCTCCCATAAGCTATGGGCCATGGCACACTCTCTCTCTCTCATAAGCTATGGGCCATGGCACACTCTCTCCCCATAAACTATGGGCCATGGCACTCTCACTCTCTCATAAGCTATGGGCCATGGCACACTCTCTCTCCCATAAGCTATGGGCCATGGCACACTCTCTCTCCCCATAAACTATGGGCCATGGCACACTCTCTCTCTCCCATAAACTATGGGCCATGGCACACTCTCTCTCCCCATAAACTATGGGCCATGGCACTCTCTCTCTCCCATAAGCTATGGGCCATGGCACTCTCTCTCCCCATAAGCTATGGGCCATGGCACTCTCTCTCTCCCATAAGCTATGGGCCATGGCACTCTCTCTCTCCCATAAGCTATGGGCCATGGCACTCTCTCTCCCATAAGCTATGGGCCATGGCACTCTCACTCTCTCATAAGCTATGGGCCATGGCACTCTCTCTCTCCCATAAGCTATGGGCCATGGCACTCTCACTCTCCCATAAGCTATGGGCCATGGCACTCTCTCTCTCCCATAAGCTATGGGCCATGGCACTCTCACTCTCTCATAAGCTATGGGCCATGGCACACTCTCTCTCTCTCATAAGCTATGGGCCATGGCACTCTCTCTCTCCCATAAGCTATGGGCCATGGCACTCTCACTCTCTCATAAGCTATGGGCCATGGCACACTCTCTCTCCCCATAAGCTATGGGCCATGGCACACTCTCTCTCTCTCATAAGCTATGGGCCATGGCACACTCTCTCTCTCCCATAAGCTATGGGCCATGGCACACTCTCTCTCCCATAAACTATGCGCCATGGCACTCTCACTCTCTCATAAGCTATGGGCCATGGCACACTCTCTCTCTCCCATAAGCTATGGGCCATGGCACACTCTCTCTCTCTCATAAGCTATGGGCCATGGCACACTCTCTCTCCCATAAACTATGGGCCATGGCACTCTCACTCTCTCATAAGCTATGGGCCATGGCACACTCTCTCTCTCCCATAAGCTATGGGCCATGGCACACTCTCTCTCTCCCATAAGCTATGGGCCATGGCACACTCTCTCTCTCTCATAAGCTATGGGCCATGGCACACTCTCTCTCCCATAAACTATGGGCCATGGCACTCTCACTCTCTCATAAGCTATGGGCCATGGCACACTCTCTCTCTCATAAGCTATGGGCCATGGCACTCTCTCTCTCCCATAAGCTATGGTCCATGGCACTCTCACTCTCTCATAAGCTATGGGCCATGGCACACTCTCTCTCTCCCATAAGCTATGGGCCATGGCACACTCTCTCTCTCTCATAAGCTATGGGCCATGGCACACTCTCTCTCCCCCATAAGCTATGGGCCATGGCACACTCTCTCTCCCATAAACTATGCGCCATGGCACTCTCACTCTCTCATAAGCTATGGGCCATGGCACACTCTCTCTCTCCCATAAGCTATGGGCCATGGCACACTCTCTCTCTCATAAGCTATGGGCCATGGCACACTCTCTCTCCCATAAACTATGGGCCATGGCACTCTCACTCTCTCATAAGCTATGGGCCATGGCACACTCTCTCTCCCATAAGCTATGGGCCATGGCACACTCTCTCTCTCCCATAAACTATGGGCCATGGCACACTCTCTCTCTCCCATAAACTATGGGCCATGGCACACTCTCTCTCTCCCATAAACTATGGGCCATGGCACTCTCTCTCCCATAAGCTATGGGCCATGGCACTCTCTCTCCCCCATAAGCTATGGGCCATGGCACTCTCTCTCTCCCATAAGCTATGGGCCATGGCACTCTCTCTCTCCCATAAGCTATGGGCCATGGCACTCTCTCTCTCCCATAAGCTATGGGCCATGGCACTCTCACTCTCTCATAAGCTATGGGCCATGGCACTCTCTCTCTCCCATAAGCTATGGGCCATGGCACTCTCACTCTCCCATAAGCTATGGGCCATGGCACTCTCTCTCCCATAAGCTATGGGCCATGGCACTCTCACTCTCTCATAAGCTATGGGCCATGGCACACTCTCTCTCTCTCATAAGCTATGGGCCATGGCACTCTCTCTCTCCCATAAGCTATGGGCCATGGCACTCTCACTCTCTCATAAGCTATGGGCCATGGCACACTCTCTCTCTCCCATAAGCTATGGGCCATGGCACACTCTCTCTCTCATAAGCTATGGGCCATGGCACACTCTCTCTCCCCATAAGCTATGGGCCATGGCACACTCTCTCTCCCATAAACTATGCGCCATGGCACTCTCACTCTCTCATAAGCTATGGGCCATGGCACACTCTCTCTCTCCCATAAGCTATGGGCCATGGCACACTCTCTCTCTCTCATAAGCTATGGGCCATGGCACACTCTCTCTCCCATAAACTATGGGCCATGGCACTCTCACTCTCTCATAAGCTATGGGCCATGGCACACTCTCTCTCTCCCATAAGCTATGGGCCATGGCACACTCTCTCTCCCCATAAACTATGGGCCATGGCACACTCTCTCTCTCCCATAAACTATGGGCCATGGCACACTCTCTCTCTCCCATAAACTATGGGCCATGGCACACTCTCTCTCTCCCATAAACTATGCGCCATGGCACTCTCTCTCTCCCATAAACTATGCGCCATGGCACACTCTCTCTCCCATAAGCTATGGGCCATGGCACACTCTCTCTCCCATAAGCTATGGGCCATGGCACACTCTCTCTCCCATAAACTATGGGCCATGGCACTCTCTCTCTCCCAAAAGCTATGGGCCATGGCACACTCTCTCTCCCCATAAGCTATGGGCCATGGCACTCTCTCTCCCAAAAGCTATGGGCCATGGCACACTCTCTCTCTCCCATAAGCTATGGGCCATGGCACTCTCTCTCTCCCATAAGCTATGGGCCATGGCACTCTCTCTCCCATAAGCTATGGCACTCTCTCTCTCCCCATAAGCTATGGCACTCTCTCTCTCCCATAAGCTATGGCACTCTCTCTCTCCCATAAGCTATGGCACTCTCTCTCTCCCATAAGCTATGGCACTCTCTCTCTCCCATAAGCTATGGCACTCTCTCTCTCCCATAAGCTATGGCACTCTCTCCCTCTCTGATCATGCTTAGAATAATGCCTTTATTAATGCATTGTAGATTAAGCTTTCTGCCTTGTGAATGTAATCATTCATTTTACAAAGTAATGAAATACACTTGTATTTAGAATTCCATTCCCCAACATTTCTTGATAGCCTATTAGTGTAACTCAACTATTTTTTATTTTTTATTTTACCTTTATTTAACTAGGCAAGTCAGTTAAGAACAAATTCTTATTTTCAAATTCAATGACAGCCTAGGAACAGTGGGTTAGATTTGTACCTTGTCAGCTCGGGGGTTTGAACTGGCATCCTTCCGGTTACTAGTCCAACACTCTAACCACTAGGCTACCCTGCCGCCCCACTATGGTCTCTTGCATGATGCTAAATCATCTTTATGGAGTCAGGTAAACATTTTAATAGGCTAATTGCATAGTCTTATTCCGGGTCGCATATGAGATATTTATAATATCATATATATCCAATAATACCTCACTACAGTAAGTGGTGACCCCGACGTGATGCTCAGACCTCCAAACAATGTCATAAAGTGTGATTGAGTCATCACGCTGGGCCTTGGTGCCTGCAAGTCGCCAGTCGCGAGTATCACCTGCTTTCATTTTTGCACTACGTGTACGTGTGTGTGTGTGTATGTTAATCAACTCATCATCACCTTATCAAAAGTCAAACGTATACTATCATCTCCTTATATGATTCCCATATCTTTGCTTTTGCCAACATATTATTATGGTCCATACATACTGATAGAGCAGAGTCTACTGTAATGTTCTGCAGTACCCAGGACACAGCTACACAGTCAGCATATTCCTTACAAGCTTAATGCGCAGCGACAGTTTTCCAATTATCATTGGGGACAGGAGTACCTTGGGAGTCTGGACGAATGACAACTCAGGCCCACAGCTGTGAGAGGCCAACCAGACGCCTCCTTCCTCCCAGGTCTCAACAACAACAACACTCATTATAACTGGCCCCACACAGTTGAGAACAACCAGTCCTTGTTGGCACATGATGGCCCATGAGTCTGCTTCGGAAACATCAGCCATGAATATTGCAACTTCAGTCCTTTAATAGCTCTGGCTTACCTGGAAACTGAGATCAAAGTTGCCCTGAATGCATGCACTGGTTAAAACACCCACGTTTACAGTGAATCATAGTAGTTGTCCTGAATGCATGCACTGGTTAAAACACCCACGTTTACAGTGAATCATAGTAGTTGTCCTGAATGCATGCACTGGTTAAAACACCCACGTTTACAGTGAATCATAGTAGCTTAATAAAATAAGCATTTAGACTGATCATACAGTTTGGAAACATTTGCGTTGTAAGACCAGTTTGCACTGTTACTGATCCCACAAGGCAGTGGGATCACTATTCATTCATAGAGTAATTGGTTTATTTATTAATTGATTAATTAATTCAGACTTAGTCATTATAAATCACATACAGTTATAACACCAACTGGGATTAAACTGCAGTATGCACCCATTTAGTGTTTAAATATTAAGTTGTGTTGTTGTTTACCCGTAGAGAACAACTACTGCGTGTGCATACTGTGAGTGCCTAGTCGTTCGAAGGCAACTGAAACCGTTGCCGCTGTAAATCATTATATAGTAGCCTAGTCAAACCATGACTAACATCAAATCTTTATTTTACTGGCAGCAGGTAGTATACACTTGCTTCTCTTTTCTGGTTAGGCTAGTGTACAACACGTATGGAGCGTCACTCTTGGAGGCGTGGTTCAGAACTCCCTCCAGCCACTGTCTGCTCTGTCCAGCCAAGGCACATTTCAGAGACCCACTGGGACCTTCGGCGCTCTGAGCCTCTTCCACCACAAACTGCCTGTTAAAACCAGAGGCTCCGAATATGATAATGTTTTCAGGCCTGGCAGAGGTTACAGTCAACATTGTGCACTAATGCCTATTTACTCAGTGCAATGTGTAAATGGATCTGGGGCAGGGCAGACTACTCTAAATCGCCCCTAGTATTGACTTGTGTTGTGATGTCAACCAATGTAACTACTATAATTTCAACCAATGCATTCGGTATTACTACAATGGTAGGCGGAATATAGCCATAATGAAATACTACACCACATGGGTTGGCATAATATGAAATAACTCAAACTTTGTCTGAAAACATATAAACTACGCAGAAGTCTTGTTTGAGTCGACTGAGCTGTAGTCTAAAGCTTAATAGTATGCAGTATAATTAATACTACACTGATATTTTTCTAGATTCATAGTGGCTGGTTGGGTTTCAAGGTTTACTGAGACATCTTGTGGCCAGTTGGTGATATTACATCTTGAGTGGAGGCACTGTGTGTAGGCTACAACGTTGCACAACTCATGCCAGTGTGAACTGTAAAATAACATCAACATACCAAGTTTCCTTAATATAATTTATATTCCATCCATATATTCCATTCTACACCTGCATTGCTTGCTGTTTGGGGTTTTAGGCTTGGTTTCTGTACAGCACTTTGAGATATCAGCTGATGTACGAAGGGCTATATAAATACATTTGATTTGATTTGATTGAGAAAACAAGTCAACAAAAATACGGCAACATTTAAACATGGATTGCATGATGCAACACAATAAACAACATACGGTGAAAATTAGAGGCAACATTCATTGACATTACTCAACCACAACCATTTAGAGAGCATGGAAAGAGAAAATAAGATGTTGACCAAAGACAACAATGTCAGGGGCAATAGATAGAACAGAAGTCTGGGACATTCCAATGGTAAACTGGGACTTCCTGTCTGATGTCCATCAAACACAGATTTGTGTGTGCTCTCTGTGCTGTCTGAACCAGCAGGAGAACACAACTGTCAGTCAACAAAGCACTGTGTGTCCTGGAGATCTACTGGGTCTAGATCAGGGTTCTCCAACTCTGGTCCTTGAGAGATACTGGGTCGAGATCAGGGTTCTCCAACTCTGGTCCTAAAGAGCTACTGGGTCTAGATCAGGGTTCTCCAACTCTGGTCCTAAAGAGCTACTGGGTCTAGATCAGGGTTCTCCAACTTTGGTCCCGGAGAGATACTGGGTCTAGATCAGGGTTCTTCAACTCTGGTCCTGGAGAGATACTGGGTCGAGATCAGGGTTCTCCAACTCTGGTCCTAAAGAGCTACTGGGTCTAGATCAGGGTTCTCAAACTCTGGTCCTGGAGAGATACTGTGTGTGCATGATTTTGATCCAGCCTTGCAATATAGTGTTCAGATTGAACCACAGTTAGCAGAATCAGGTGTTACTGCTGGGCTGGAATGAAAGCCTGCACACCCACAAGATCTCTGATTTGCAGATCCTTGACGTACAGTAGATATACGTAAACAATGTCTATTCATGAAAGAAAGGGAATGGATTTGTATTGAATACGTTAAGATCTACTCATAGAATAAAATACATAGGACATTAAAGGCTGTACGGATACATGAGCAGCACAACTAGACAAAAGTGCCTGAGATGTTGAGTAATCCGTACAGTACTGAATGTCATGACTACATTAAAATGCATTACTGTATGAACATTGACCTTAGTTCATATTGTCATACCAAGAGCCATACATACGGTATCTATCATGCATATTTGTATTGATATCGTTACTCGGTTATCGGCAAATTACTTCACAATGTGCTAATTCCAGAGTGCCGTTCTTCACAAATGTGGACTTTCATTTGCAGTGGTCAACAACCATGAGTTCCTTCAGGGGAATGTAAGAGTAATTCCAAACCCAAGTCTCCACCTACAAAAACATCTGGAAAATGTACAGGCTACATTTGACAAGTCAAGGAGTCAAGGAGACAAGTCAAGGACTCGAGGCAACAAGTCGAGGAGGAAGTGTCCTTTCAATCCCCAACAAGTCTTTGTTTTTTAATAGCATACTGTACCCCAAGTTTTACTATGAGGCTCTCAAATCCAGATAAACATATTTACTGTTTATCGAATTGTATCTGTTCTTCAGATAAACATCTTTGCAAATTCAGATAAACATATTTTCTCATGAAAAATTTGAACTGGAATATACAGGTAACTACCAAGATAAAGGAAAAACATGAGTAAATGAGGGATACAAAGGATATTGACAGCAGGTGCTTCCACACGGGTGTGGTTCCTGAGTTAATTAAGCAATTAACTTCCCATCATGCTTAGAGTCATGTATAAAAATGCCGTTGCCCACTATTTAGGGATCTAAGTGCTTCCACACAGTGTGGTACCTGAGTTAATTCAGAAATTATCATCCCATCATGCTCGCTCGCTCGCTGTCTGTCTGTCTGTCTGTCTGTCTGTCTGTCTGTCTGTCTGTCTATCAGTCTCCAGACCTCAACCAAATTGAACACTTATGGGAGATTCTGGAGTGTTTTCCACCACCATCAACAAAACAACAAACAATGTCTTGTGGAAGAATGGTGTTGCCTTCCTCCAACAGAGTTCCAGACACTTGTAGAATCTATGCCGAGGTGTATTGAAGC
Source organism: Oncorhynchus tshawytscha (assembly GCF_018296145.1). Lineage (NCBI taxonomy): Eukaryota > Metazoa > Chordata > Actinopteri > Salmoniformes > Salmonidae > Oncorhynchus > Oncorhynchus tshawytscha. The sequence goes on from NC_056446.1 coordinate 30,653,253, forward strand.
TGTTCTGGCAGCTCGTGGTGACTCAACTCCCTATTAAGATACTTTATGTTGGTGTTTCCTTTATTTTGGCAGTTACCTGTACTTTACAATGCTATGCTTTGTTCCTCTGTGGTTTTGGGAGCTCTTTTGTGCAGCGTCCACAAGTTAAAAGAAGAGGTTAAAAACAAGATGGGAGGCAGTGTTCTGGAAACAGATTGGACTGCATCTGAAATGTCACTCGGTAGAAACGTCTCCTGTTGGGTCACTGATTATAAGCCCATTCAGTCTTTATTTCAGGCCCTTCCACAGAACAACAATGACCTTATGACCTTGACTGCTACAGTAGGTAGGTTCTTCTGTATGTTTAGTCCATAGACTGCTGCAGTAGGTAAGTTCTTCTGTATGTTTAGTCCATAGACTGCTACAGTAGGTAGGTTCTTCTGTATGCTTAGTCCATAGACTGCTACAGTAGGTAGGTTCTTCTGTATGTTTAGTCCATAGACTGCTACAGTAGGTAAGTTCTTCTGTATGTTTAGTCCATAGACTGCTACAGTAGGTAGGTTCTTCTGTATGCTTAGTCCATAGACTGCTACAGTAGGTAGGTTATTCTGTATGTTTAGTCCATAGACTGCTACAGTGGGCTACTGAGTCTACATCGTCTGCAGCAGTAGGTAAGTGACTGTATGTCCTGACTGCAGCAATAAGTGACTGTATGTCCTGACTGTATGTCCTGACTGCAGCAGTAAGTGACTGTATGTCCTGACTGTATGTCCTGACTGCAGCAGTAAGTAACTGTATGTCCTGACTGTATGTCCTGACTGCAGCAGTAAGTGACTGTATGTCCTGACTGCAGTAGTAGTCCTGACTATGATCGTATGGGCATCCAGTGGCTGAACCTATCCAAGAAGCGTTGTACGTGCACAACGTAAAAGTCTACATTGTGAGAGAAATCAATGCAGATGCTACTGTATGTGTCCGCTAGGGTGCAGTACAGAGCCGTCCCGCCCAGACTGATCACCACGGTTACCAGGCACAACAACAGCAGGATCAAACATGAGTCTCCGCCCACCTCGTCTGCACAGAGAAAAAAACATACTAATTAATATTTTGAACAAGATAATGGTGGTTGGTGCAGATGGTATGAGGTGTTACTACAATGTTATTATATTTGTATTCATTTATTTGCCCCTGGGGCGGCAGGGTGGCCTAGTGGTTAGAGCGTTGGACTAGTAACCGGAAGGTTGCAAGTACAAACCCCCGAGCTGACAAGGTACAAATCTGTCGTTCTGCCCCTGAACAGGCAGTTAACCCACTGTTCCTAGGCCGTCATTGAAAATAAGAATTTGTTCTTAACTGACTTGCCTGGTTAAATAAAGATAAAAATAAATAAAAATAAATGTATAATATGTATAGCTTGTATAGACTGTGTGTGTGTGTGGGGGGGGCATGGTGCTCACAACACCAGGGTTGTGGGTTTGATTCCCACAGGGGACCAGTATGTGTATATATATATACACTCACTACTGTCAGTTGCTCTGGATAAGAGAGTCCACTAAAACATGCGTGTGAGAAGACAGAGGTTGTTTTTGGGCTGATCCATACCTGGTTCCATGCCGTCCTCTGGCTGGCTGAAGTGCACCTTTCGTTTGGAGTTGTGTTTGGCTGCATCGGGACCCTCGGGGGGCAGGCCATCTAACGATGCCCTCCTCCTCTTTAGAATGGACACCAGGCCGTCTGCTGAGGAGCGCTGGATGGGAGCAGAGTGCTGGGAGTCAGAGATATTATTACAGGGAATAGATGGAAAATAACAGGCTATATCTGAAATGGCACCATGTTCCCTATATACAGAGCTACATTTGACCAGCTCAATAGGGCCACCTATAGGTGAAATTATGTGTATGTTTGCACAACAAACTGCAATGATGCACAGATGTAGGATTTGATCACCCTGCTGTTGCAGGAAACGCAAACTGTATTCAAGGTCTATAAAAGGTTGTAATGTTTTGTCATTTGAGGACGTCATTGTCACAACCATTGACTGATTTATCGAACAGGACCTGTATGTGAGCTATTTGTTCTACAGGCGTCTATTGTGGCCCTTTAATGACATCATAGCCTCTGTGTCCTGTCCTCAAATCTCACTGAGTTCCACCCATGGCCACGTTGCTTGGTGTGGCACAGGACATGGAATGAAGTAACAAACACAGCCAACTCCGATTACAGACCCAGCTCCTCTGCCAAGACTTCTCTGGGCTCCCTTGAGCCTGTCCAGGGCTGTGTGTCAATCCAAAATGTGTGTCCCCTCCCAAACAAGAGACAGAGACAGAGAGAACAGGCAGAGACAGAGAGAGAAGAGACAGAGAAAGAAGTGAGAGACAGAGAGATGAGACGGTAAACATGAGGCCGTTAATGTTTCCTCACCTCCTCCACTTGAGACAGTTTGTCCAGGTCTTCGGCTGAGGCTTGGGGAACCCCCACTGGCCACTCCACCACCTGCACCTCCTCTTCTGGACTCTCCTCAAACACCTCCTCTTCATCCACCCCCTGCCCTTCCTCTTCCAACTCTTCCTTTCCTCGCTCTCCCTCCTCTCCTCCCTCCTCAGCCATGTCAGGGACAGCTCCTGTTGACGTGGTCTCCTTAACATCCTCCTCACTCTGTCTTACAGGGTTGTTGACTCTGACTGCAGAGACAAGAGAAGTGTTGCTTAAAGCACGGACACAACGGTAGCGTTTGCCAGCCAAGAGTACTCAGCACCTCTGAACAGAGTGTCGGACGTAATTTGCAAATCGAGTGCAAACCGGTTCTACATGTAGAATCACGCAAAAATGGCATCAGTTAGATGGCCACCGGCAGGGTGGTCCCTCAAACACACACAGCGAACGAACGGCGAGAAGATCAGCAGATCGATTACAGTACTACTGATCACCTGGCTTCACCATAGACAGACACACACACACACACACTAACACACTAACAGTACTGTAGATATAGCTGAGACAGTACGGAAGCATCATCTGGCATCAGATTCCATTTTATGAGCCCTTATTGATTAGAACCAAACTACAGTCTGAGGCTTTCCAGTGAACAAAGAGGACGATATCATCAACCTCGTATTCACATCTCTAGGCTAAGTGGTCATACTATAATATTGATTTAGGAATTCATATGATGTGTTTTGTGTTGACCTTTTCCATGATGGGATGGTGACCTTTCTTTCTCTCTCCCATCACACTGCCCCCTGGTGTTGTGGCTGTCTTTCAGCACCGTGTCTGCCATGCTCTGGGGGAAAAAACAGCTCTATCATGAATGTCACACCACAAAAACACATCTTATGTGATGGATTAAGAAACATGATCAAAATGATGGTGTGTAGTGTACTGTTATGTATTTTCTTACCATTTTCGCACTAAGCATTGGTCTATTACGAGAGAGAGAGAGAGAGAGAGAGAGACACAGAGAGAGACACAGAGAGAGACACAGACACAGAGAGAGAGACACAGAGAGAGAGACACAGAGAGAGAGAGAGTCAGATTGGGTAAACTGATGTTTTGAAGCCATTTGATTTAAAAATGTTAAAGCTAACATGACCGGAGGCCACTACAGCAAGTTGGTGTCTGGCATCCAGCTGAATCAATCTACCACAAGCTACTGTTGAACCAATTAGGTGCCTTTTCAGTTGTGTAACTCATAAAAAGAGTTTGAATAAAATAAAATAAAAATCCCATCTCAAAAAATAAAGTAACGGGGTTGACAATTTCGTCTTACTGTAAATCAGGCATAAATCCCCATGTGCTTGTTGTGTGCAACAGGGAGGGGCAATTGAATGCAAGCTTCACAAAACAAAAACATTTAAAAAAAATGTCTAGCCTGTCTATCTCTGGGTAACAGGGTTGACGTGTTATGTTCGACCCGCTCAGTTTTCCACCACAAAACACCAGAAAATGGTCAAAAAGAGTCAAACCAGCTCACCTGCTTTTACACTATGATTAGATGTTCAACATTTCTTTAGAAAAAAATACATTTAAAAAGGAAGAGTTTCACGATATTTAAAAGATAGTTCAGTTCACGTAAGAGGGTTGAACTTAAAATGAGGGCCAGGTTGTTGTTTTTTTTTACCTTAAAATTAATCACATGAAATAAATAATTCTCTTCAGAAATGACTAGGGCTTTACAATGATGGTGAAAACTTGGAGAAATGTTGAGGTTACATGGATTAAAATCGTCCTAAAAGTCACATAGGATACACAGAGATGCACAGAGATGCACAGAGATGCACAGAGATGCACAGAGATCACAGAGATGCACAGAGATGCACAGAGATGCACAGAGATGCACAGAGATCACAGAGAGGCACAGAGATGCACAGAGAGGCACAGAGAGGCACAAAGATGCACAGAGAGGCACAGAGAGGCACAGAGATGCACAAAGATGCACAGAGAGGCACAGAGAGGCACAGAGATGCACAGAGAGGCACAGAGATGCACAGAGAGGCACAGAGATATATAGAGATGCACAGAGATGCAGAGATGCACAGAGATGCACAGAGATGCACAGAGATGCACAGAGATGCACAGAGAGGCACAGAGATGCACAGAGACAGAGATGCACAGAGATGCACAGAGAGGCACAGAGATGCACAGAGAGCCACAGAGAGGCACAGAGATCACAGAGATGCACAGAGATGCACAGAGATGCACAGAGGGACAATTTTGGCACTTTAGCAAGTCTTTATTCATATTCAAAATCAGATTTATCGAATTTTCCAAAAGGTCTATATTAAAGGGCACTTCATTTAATAAGACAGGCTTTTAAAATGCAATAATTGTGCACAATTTCTACTTGAAATACCAAAGGGACGCAAAAAGGCACTCATTTCATGGAACGCCCCTACGAACACACCAAGCGACATGGGCGTGGTTCTGTGACTGAAAACATATCTGAGTCTATAGCTTAGTAGAGTAAGTAAGTCAATTAAATGAGCATTAGTTAATTAAGGTGTGGTTTCATGTCTAGACAAGAATCACTAGCGTGGGATGCTTATAATCAACATTCAAATATAGGGTATGATCTCACATATTATGACTTTAGCTAATAAATCATGTATAAATGAAAATATACATTTAAATGCAGACCGTGTTTGTTGTTCAAATTCCTTTGATCCCTGTATGGAGCGGTAGTATTGTGGGTGGTGACAGACTGTGACAAACTAAAGTAAATAGGCATGATTTGCTTTCCCTTCTACTGACACAATCAGTACCACTGCTGCAACTAACTGTCCAAGTGATTGTGCATTTAGTCCCAGTTCTAGAACAGCACTATAACACATCAGTAAGTATCTAGCTCACCTCTGGTGCGTCCTGCAGATCTGGCTCAGCATTTCTATGTGTTCCTGTCCAGTGCTGTTGGTCTCAGCTGGGGAGGTGCTCTCTGCTACTCTGTTACGCTCTCTCCACTGGCTCTCTGAAAGCACACAGAACACACAGGTTATGATTAACACACACACACACACACACACACACACACACACACACACACACACACACACACACACACACACACACACACACACACACACACACACACACACACACACACACACACACATACAGGTACAAACATACAGACACAGTGCAATTGGAAGAATGACAGGGTTATATTTTGTCAGTGATGGGTTTAGGACTTCAGGCTGCAGTGACAGAACAGATGTGTGGAGTAGAGTGCAGTACCCCAGTCCTCCTGCAGGGCAGCAAGATTGGACAGGAGGCGCTCATGGTACAGTTTCTCCAGCTGCAGGAACTGCACCGCCCACTGGTCTGATAACCATTAGAAGTTAAGGAAACCAGATACCACAACAGCCAATAACAGCTGTCCCTGAGGCTGTCAACTCGGGATTCAAAAGACAGGATCATATTAACAAACTTGTGACAAATAAGCATCTGGTGTTTTGAAGATGACATAAATAAATACTGGAATTTTAAAGCTACTCCAGGACATGTTCTGCTGCTCAATAAATAAAATATTTGACCAGAATATGTACTTTACTATTTTTCAGTCGACTGTGTTGGATTATTTCCAGTAGAACCCTTTTCTCTCCCCAGAACTTCCACACCAGGTCCTCCCAGAAATCAACCACCACTATGGTTGCATCTTAGGGAATAGGGTGCCATTTGAGAAGCACACTATGTCTCTGGACATAGACACAAACCTTTCACATCCACACACAACTCTCTCTATACTGCGGGGCCCAGTTACCATGGTAACAGAGCAAACAGGGCGACAGAGTAGACTCCAGCTAGGAGACTCCAGAGGAAACAGACTGCAAGGGACAAAGGGAAATCCACCCGTGACAGAACAGGCCAAATACTAAGGACCTCGCCACACACGAAAATACCCGACCAATAGAAACTCAGAAACTAAACATCATATTCCGCTCTGCCCAGCACACTTGGAAACACGTTACCTTGGTTACCCAGAGGTCAAATACCCTCGCAAATGTTTGTCATTTCCTATTGGTCTTCTGGGGAAAATGCCATTAACAATTGTGATAACCTTTGTGCAAAGGAAGGAAGCGAAGTCTCCTCCCTCTCAAATGGAAATTTGAGGCCAAACCCCTTCCCCCTGCTAATTTCACCTGTGTTTATAATGGCCAAAAGAGACTGTTTGTTTTTATGCATTTTTACAATATAGGCAATTTTGACTTTGTGTCTGTGGAATCTAGTAGAAACAGTTTATCATCTGCTGGGAAATCACTGCACAAGCACCGCCTTGGCCCAATCCAGATTCGTTCAAATAATCAATGAAGAAAACCCAAAACCAGGAACTGCTGCTGCTCGTAATCACATAGTTCTAGGTGAGCCTTGACAGATTCTCGTTTGTCCACGTGAATCTGTCCATGAGAGATTAGGAAACACTGCAAAAAAAATTGTCCCTTTCCTTCAGTCAGTTGAATGGATCTAAAAGTAACATTATAAATACTGTCACCACCGTTCCCAGAGTGACATCATAAATCACTGTCACCACAGTCCCCAGAGTGGCATCATAAATCACTGTCACCACAGTTGCCAGAGTGACATCATAAATCACTGTCACCACAGTCCCCAGAGTGACATCATAAATCACTGGCACCACAGTCCCCAGAGTGACATCATAAATCACTGTCACCACAGTTCCCAGAGTGACATCATAATTCCCTGGCACCACAGTCCCCAGAGTGATATAATAAATCACTGTCACCACAGTTCCCAGAGTGACATCATCAATCACTGTCACCACAGTCCCCAGAGTGACATCATAAATCACTGTCACCACAGTCCTCAGAGTGACATCTTAAATCACTGGCACCACAGTCCCCAGAGTGACATCATAAATCACTGTCACCACAGTTCCCAGAGTGACATCACACTGGCACCACAGTCCCCAGAGTGACATCAAATCACTTCCCACAGTTCCCAGACATCATAAACAGTCCATCATAAAGCCCTGGCACCACAGTCCCCAGAGTGACATCATAAATCACTGTCACCACAGTTCCCAGAGTGACATCATAAATCCCTGGCACCACAGTCCCCAGAGTGACATCCTAAATCAGTGTCACCACAGTTCCCAGAGGGACATCATAAAACACTATCACCACAGTCCCTGGAGTGACATCATAATTCCCTGGCACCACAGTCCTCAGACTGACATCATAAATCACTGTCACCACAGTCCTCAGAGTGACATCATAAATCACTGTCACCACAGTCCCCGGAGTGACATCATAATTCCCTGGCACCACAGTCCTCAGACTGACATCATAAATCACTGTCACCACAGTCCTCAGAGTGACATCATAAATCACTGTCACCACAGTCCTCAGAGTGACATCATAAATCACTGTCACCACAGTCCCCGGAGTGACATCATAATTCCCTGGCACCACAGTCCTCAGAGTGACATCATAAATCACTGTCACCACAGTCCCCGGAGTGACATCATAATTCCCTGGCACCACAGTCCTCAGAGTGACATCATAAATCACTGTCACCACAGTTCCCAAAGCTTCGAAAGAAACACACTGCAATTCAACAGCTCAATTAAAACAAAAGACATAGTGGAGATAAGTATTAGGAATGTGATGGCAAGGATACAGTCCTCATCCAGGGAGTAGGCCTCTGCTATCTGTGAAGAACGAGACAGAGAGAGAGAAAGAGTTAACATCTGGCAATGTTAACATATGTTTCACATGCCAATAAAGTCCTTAAATTGAAATTGAATTGAGAGAGGGGGGACATTACAAACCGACCTGCTTATTCTGTTACTTGGATAACTCACTCAGAATCAGACTTGTACGTATGTCGGGGCTTTACTTAAAAATATAATGTGCTCTCAATATGTTACATAAAGGAAATACATAAACTAGATAGTTTAATTTAGAAAGTAATTAATTTAATTTAATTAGAAAGGTATTTTGCTGAAGAAAAATGGTGTACTTGCTTTAGCTGCAGACTCTAGAATAGATATTCTCGTGCTTGGGAATGAAGTATTGGAAGGTATAGGGAAAAAAGATTCAAGATGGGACTCAGATGTCACGTGGTAAATAACAAGGCATTGTGTGTCAGGTTCACTTATAACATGACGCGCAGCAGAACTCAAAACAACTCTGCCTGTCCCTGCCTCAACTCTGTAGAGCCACACACATACTCCAGATGCCATGAGATTTCCCATAGAGGTCAACGCCTGTTTACAAGGAGTTTACTTCTCTTGGCCAGTTATTCTGCCAATACTCCACTGATTGTACCAGTCTGATCACAGAGCAACTCTTTCTTCTGTGTCAGTGTATAAGAGGCCTGTCCCAAATGGCACCCTGTTCCCTGTATAGAGCACTACTTTTGACCAGGGCCCATAGGGAATGACCATATGTAGGGAATAGAGTGCCATTTGAGACGTAGCCCTTAGTGTTGCCGGTCCTTTCTATGGGGAGTCTAAATCATAGCTGGCTCTTTGTTCCATGATGATCAGAATTGGCAAAGACAGAAAAACAACTACAAGGCTATTATAGTACTATGGGGGCCAACGTAGTGACAGAATAAGATTAGAACAGTGTACAGAGAAAGGGCATCATACCTTTAAAAATGTGCTTGTCTTGTCCTAGTGGCAATGAATTTGCTGATAACTACTTTAATGAGGGAAACAATTACATGTTTTTGTCTCACCTAGCTATCTTTAGATTAATACACTAACTGTAAATCACTCTGGATAAGAGCATCTGCTAAATGACTAAAATGTCAAATGTAATGATTTAATTTCTTAAAGCTTGATTTATTCTCCCTACAAACGAAAACAAAACAGAACGGAAAGACAAGATGTTTCAGTGGCAAAAAATAGGTGACAGAAGAGGATGGTACAAAACACAATCGGCCCTTAGGACCAATCCACAGAGGACCAATCCACAGAGGACCAGAACACAGAGGACCAGAAGACAGAGGACCAATCCACAGAGGACCAGAACACAGAGGACCAGAACACAGAGGACCAGAACACAGAGGACCAATCCACAGAGGACCAATCCACAGAGGACCAGAACACAGAGGACCAATCCACAGAGGACCAGAACACAGAGGACCAATCCACAGAGGACCAGAACACAGAGGACCAATCCACAGAGGACCAATCCACAGAGGACCAATCCACAGAGGACCAAACCACAGAGGACCAATCCACAGAGGACCAGAACACAGAGGACCAATCCACAGAGGACCACAGAGGACCACACAGAGGACCAAACACAGAGGACCAAACAGAGGACACAGAGGACCAATCCACAGAGGACCAGAACACAGAGGACCAATCCACAGAGGACCAATCCACAGAGGACCAGAACACAGAGGACCAATCAGAGGACCAAACACAGAGGACCAGAAGACAGAGGACCAATCCACAGAGGACCAATCCACAGAGGACCAGAACACAGAGGACCAATCCAGAGGACCAGAGGGACCAGAACAGAGGAGAGGACCAATCCACAGAGGACCAATCCACAGAGGACCAGAACACAGAGGACCAAACACAGAGGACCAGAACACAGAGGACCAATCCACAGAGAACACAGAGGACCAGAGGACCAATCAGAGGACCAGAACCACAGAGGACCAGAACACAGAGGACCAGAGGACCAATCCACAGAGGACCAGAACACAGAGGACCAGAGGACCACAGAGGACCAATCCACAGAGGACCAATCCACAGAGGACCAGAACACAGAGGACCAATCCACAGAGGACCAGAACACAGAGGACCAATCCACAGAGGACCAGAACACAGAGGACCAATCCACAGAGGACCAATCCACAGAGGACCAGAACCACAGAGGACCAATCCAGAACCAGAACACAGAGGACCAATCCACAGAGGACCAAACACAGAGGACCAATCCACAGAGGACCAGAACACAGAGGACCAATCACAGAACACAGAGGACCAAGGACCAGAACCACAGAGGACCAGAACACAGAGGACCAATCCACAGAGGACCAATCCACAGAGGACCAATCCACAGAGGACCAGAACACAGAGGACCAATCCACAGAGGACCAATCCACAGAGGACCAATCCACAGAGGACCAGAACACAGAGGACCAATCACAGAGGACCAAACACAGAGGACCAATCCACAGAGGACCAATCAGAGGACCAAACACACAGAACACAGAGGACCAATCCACAGAGGACCAGAACACAGAGGACCAGAACACAGAGGACCAATCCAGAGGACCAGAACACAGAGGACCAGAACACAGAGGACCAATCCACAGAGGACCAGAGGACCACAGAGGACCAATCACAGAGGACCAATCCACAGAGGACCAGAACACAGAGGACCAATCCACAGAGGACCAATCCAGAGGACCACACAGAGGACCAGAACACAGAGGACCAGAACACAGAGGACCAATCCACAGAGGACCAGAACACAGAGGACCAAACACAGAGGACCAGAACACAGAGGACCAATCCACAGAGGACCAGAACACAGAGGACCAATCCACAGAGGACCACAGAGGACCAATCCACAGAGGACCAGAACACAGAGGACCAATCCACAGAGGACCAATCCACAGAGGACCAATCCACAGAGGACCAATCCACAGAGGACCAGAACACAGAGGACCAATCCACAGAGGACCAAACCACAGAGGACCAATCCACAGAGGACCAGAACACAGAGGACCAATCCACAGAGGACCAATCCACAGAGGACCAGAACACAGAGGACCAGAGACCAAACACAGAGGACCAATCCACAGAGGACCAGAACCACAGAGGACCAATCCACAGAGGACCAATCCACAGAGGACCAAACCACAGAGGACCAGAACACAGAGGACCAGAGAGGACCACAGAGGACCAATCCACAGAGGACCAGAACACAGAGGACCAATCCACAGAGGACCAAACACAGAGGACCAATCCACAGAGGACCAATCCACAGAGGACCAGAACACAGAGGACCAATCCACAGAGGACCAGAACACAGAGGACCAATCCAGAGGACAGAACACAGAGGACCAATCCACAGAGGACCACAGAGGACCAATCCACAGAGGACCAATCCACAGAGGACCAGAACACAGAGGACCAATCACAGAGGACCAATCCACAGAGGACCAGAACACAGAGGACCAAACCACAGAGGACCACACAGAGGACCAATCCACAGAGGACCAATCCACAGAGGACCAGAACACAGAGGACCAGAGGACCAGAACACAGAGGACCAATCACAGAGGACCAGAACCACAGAGGACCAATCCACAGAGGACCAGAACACAGAGGACCAATCACAGAGGACCAATCCACAGAGGACCAAACACAGAGGACCAATCCAGAGAGGACCAATCCACAGAGGACCAGAACACAGAGGACCAATCAGAGGACCAATCCACAGAGGACCCAGAACACAGAGGACCAGAGGACCACAGAGGACCAATCCACAGAGGACCAATCCACAGAGGACCAGAACACAGAGGACCAATCCACAGAGGACCAATCCACAGAGGACCAATCCACAGAGGACCAAGAGGACCACAGAGGACCAGAACACAGAGGACCACACAGAGGACCAGAGGACCACACAGAGGACCAATCCACAGAGGACCAGAGGACACAGAGGACCAATCCACACAGAGGACCAATCCACAGAGGACCAGAACACAGAGGACCAATCCACAGAGGACCAATCCACAGAGGACCAGAACACAGAGGACCAATCCACAGAGGACAGAACACAGAGGACCAATCACAGAGGACCAGATCCACAGAGGACCAAACCACAGAGGACCAGAACACAGAGGACCAATCCACAGAGGACCAATCCACAGAGGACCAATCCACAGAGGACCAGAACACAGAGGACCAGAACACAGAGGACCAGAACACAGAGGACCAATCCACAGAGGACCAATCACAGAGGACCAGAACCACAGAGGACCAGAACACAGAGGACCAATCCACAGAGGACCAGAACACAGAGGACCACAGAGGACCAATCCACAGAGGACCAATCCACAGAGGACCAGAACACAGAGGACCAATCCACAGAGGACCAGAGGACCAATCCACAGAGGACCAATCCACAGAACACAGAGGACCAATCCACAGAGGACCAGAACACAGAGGACCAATCCACAGAGGACCAATCCACAGAGGACCAGAACACAGAGGACCAGAACCCACAGAGGACCAGGAACACAGAGGACCAATCCACAGAGGACCAATCCACAGAGGACCAGAACACAGAGGACCAATCCACAGAGGACCACAGAGGACCAACACAGAGGACCAATCACAGAGGACCAGAACACAGAGGACCAATCCACAGAGGACCAGAACACCAGAGGACCAATCCACAGAGGACCAATCCACAGAGGACCAGAACACAGACCAGAACCACAGAGGACCAATCCACAGGGACCACACAGAGGACCAATCCACAGAGGACCAGAACACAGAGGACCAATCCACAGACCAATCCACAGAGGACCAATCCACAGAGGACCAAACACAGAGGACCAGAACACAGAGGACCAATCCACAGAGGACCAGAACACAGAGGACCAATCCACAGAGGACCAATCCACAGAGGACCAGAACACAGAGGACCAATCCACAGAGGACCAGAACACAGAGGACCAATCCACAGAGGACCAATCCACAGAGGACCAGAACACAGAGGACCAATCCACAGAGGACCAATCCACAGAGGACCAGAACACAGAGGACCAGAACACAGAGGACCAGAACACAGAGGACCAATCCACAGAGGACCAATCCACAGAGGACCAGAACACAGAGGACCAGAACACAGAGGACCAATCCACAGAGGACCAATCCACAGAGGACCAATCCACAGAGGACCAATCCACAGAGGACCAATCAATCACAGAGGACCAATCCACAGAGGACCAAACCACAGAGGACCAGAACCACAGAGGACCAGAAGGACCACAGAGGACCAATCCAATCCACAGAGGACCAATCCACAGAGACAGAGGACCAATCACAGAGGACCAAGGACCAATCCACAGAGGACCAGAACACAGAGGACCAATCCACAGAGGACCAATCCACAGAGGACCAGAACACAGAGGACCAATCCACAGAGGACCAATCCACAGAGGACCACACAGAGGACCAATCCACAGAGGACCAGAACACAGAGGACCAATCCACAGAGGACCAATCCACAGAGGACCAATCCACAGAGGACCAATCCACAGAGGACCAGAACAGAACCACAGAGGACCAATCCACAGAGGACCAATCCACAGAGGACCAATCCACAGAGGACCAATCCACAGAGGACAATCCACAGAGGACCAGAACACAGAGGACCAATCCACAGAGGACCAGAACACAGAGGACCAATCCACAGAGGACCAGAACACAGAGGACCAATCCACAGAGGACCAGAACACAGAGGACCAATCCACAGAGGACCAATCCACAGAGGACCAGAACACAGAGGACCAATCCACAGAGGACCAGAACACAGAGGACCAATCCACAGAGGACCAGATCCACAGAGGACCAATCCACAGAGGACCAATCCACAGAGGACCAGAACCACAGAGGACCAATCCACAGAGGACCAGAACACAGAGGACCAATCCACAGAGGACCAATCCACAGAGGACCAATCCACACAGAGAGGACCAGAACACAGAGGACCAAACACAGAGGACCAGAACCACAGAGGACCAATCCACAGAGGACCAGAACACAGAGGACCAATCCACAGAGACCCAGAACACAGAGGACCAATCCACAGAGGACCAATCCACAGAGGACCAGAACACAGAGGACCAGAACACAGAGGACCAATCCACAGAGGACCAGAACACAGAGGACCAGAACACAGAGGACCAATCCACAGAGGACCAGAACACAGAGGACCAATCCACAGAGGACCAATCACAGAGGACCAGAACACAGAGGACCAGAACACAGAGGACCAATCCAGAGGACAGAGGACCAATCCACAGAGGACCAGAACACAGAGGACCAATCCACAGAGGACCAGATCCACAGAGGACCAATCCACAGAGGACCAATCCAGAACACAGAGGACCAATCCACAGAGGACCAGAACACAGAGGACCAATCCACAGAGGACCAGAACACAGAGGACCAATCCACAGAGGACCAAACCACAGAGGACCAATCCACAGAGGACCAATCCACAGAGGACCAGAACACAGAGGACCAATCCACAGAGGACCAATCCACAGAGGACCAATCCACAGAGGACCAATCCACAGAGGACCAGAACACAGAGGACCAATCCACAGAGGACCAGAACACAGAGGACCAATCCACAGAGGACCAGAACACAGAGGACCAATCCACAGAGGATCAGAACACAGAGGACCAATCCACAGAGGACCAATCCACAGAGGACCAAACACAGATGACCAGAACACAGAGGACCAATCCACAGAGGACCAGAACACAGAGGACCAATCCACAGAGGACCAACCACAGAGGACCAGAACACAGAGGACCAATCCACAGAGGACCAGAACACAGAGGACCAGAACCACAGAGGACCAATCACAGAGGACCAATCCACAGAAGACCAGAACAATCACCAGAACACAGAGGACCACAGAGGACCACAGAGGACCAGAACACAGAGGACCAATCCACAGAGGACCAGAACACAGAGGACCAATCCACAGAGGACCAATCCACAGACCAGAACACAGAGGACCAATCCAGAACACAGAGGACCAGAACACAGAGGACCAAACACAGAGGACCAATCCACAGAGGACCAATCCACAGAAGACCAGAACACAGAGGACCAGAACACAGAGGACCAATCCACAGAGGACCAATCCACAGAGGACCAGAACACAGAGGACCAATCCACAGAGGACCAGTCCACAGAGGACCAATCCACAGAGGACCAGAACACAGAGGACCAATCCACAGAGGACCAGAACACAGAGGACCAATCCACAGAGGACCAGAACACAGAGGACCAATCCACAGAGGACCAGAACACAGAGGACCAGAACACAGAGGACCAATCCACAGAGGACCAGAACACAGAGGACCAATCCACAGAGGACCAGAACACAGAGGACCAGAACACAGAGGACCAATCCACAGAGGACCAGAACACAGAGGACCAGAACACAGAGGACCAATCCACAGAGGACCAATCCACAGAGGACCACAGAGGACCAATCCACAGAGGACACAGAGGACCTATCCACAGAGGACCAGAACACAGAGGACCAATCCACAGAGGACCAGAACACAGAGGACCAATCCACAGAGGACCAGAACACAGAGGACCAGAACACCGAGGACCAATCCACAGAGGACCAATCCACAGAAGACCAGAACACAGAGGACCAGAACACAGAGGACCTATCCACAGAGGACCAGAACACAGAGGACCAATCCACAGAGGACCAGAACACAGAGGACCAATCCACAGAGGATCAAAACACAGAGGACTGTGTGAGGGTGAAAAAACACATACACACACAAACACACACACCTGGTGTAGAGACTGTGGCAGCAGTGTGTGGTCATTGTGTTCTCCCAATGACTGTAGTGAGGCAAGCAGGTCAGGGCATGGGCCTGGGTGACCACTTCCTGAAAGCACACACAATGTCATGAGCAATACAAAGTTGATGAATAGAGATGCAGTAGAATGAATAGGTATAACATTTTAACAGGGATGCAGTTGAATGAATAGCTGTAACAGTTTAAAAGGTATGCAGTAGAATGAATAGGTGTAACATTTTAAAAGGTATGCAGTAGAATGTATAGCTGTAACAGTTTAAAAGGTATGCAGTAGAATGAATAGGTGTAACATTTTAAAAGGTATGCAGTAGAATGAATAGGTGTAACATTTTAAAAGGTATGCAGTAGAATGAATAGCTGTAACAGTTTAAAAGGTATGCAGTAGAATGTATAGCTGTAACAGTTTAAAAGGTATGCAGTAGAATAAATAGGTGTAACATTTTAAAAGGTATGCAGTAGAATGTATAGCTGTAACAGTTTAAAAGGTATGCAGTAGAATGAATAGGTGTAACATTTTAAAAGGTATGCAGTAGAATGTATAAGTGTAACATTTTAAAAGGTATGCAGTAGAATGAATAGGTGTAACATTTTAAAATAATCTGTTAGATTTTACCTTTTGAGGCTACTCTTAAGGTGTTATCATGGCAGCCATAAAGAGTAAGGACATTCTAGTGCTCTAGTAGCAAAGATACAATTTGTGCTTGTCTCTTGAAACAGCTTGAGGTAGGTGACCCAGATATACTACACAGTAAATATGTCCCGTATACTACACATGCAGTACTGAACGAGAGGTGTGCTTTATGCGGAGTGCTAGGCTACCTGAGGCAGTTCCAGTGTTGGTTCTCTCCTCCCTCTGAGTAGTATCAGTGTCTGGGTCTCTGGAGGGGCTGCTGCTCTTGTTACCCATCCTCTCCTTCACGCTGTTGTTCTCCTCCAACTCAGTGGTTCCCAAACGGTGGGAGGGACGTGGCTGGCTGCCTTAGGGTTGCCACTTACTAGTATTGGATTCTGGCTAGAGACATTGATTTGGTTCACGATTACTCTATGGGTCACAGAAAACTCCAAAAGCTTTAGGTCAGCTTAATAAAATGTGGGATCCAATGTTCTAGGTTTACCAGTTTGTTGTTGTTGTTGTTGTTGTTGCAGTTTGGAAAATATGAGTAGACGGTTGTATCATCAGTGAGTGGATAAGGTCTATTATTTCATCTCTTTGAATTCTGATCTTCTTGTTGGGGTTGTTTGGGGCTCTCCCTGATCCTCGAAAACCCTTGACCAGCTCACCAAGGAGCTTATTCCTCTCCTCTTCAACACCCTGCTGGATATAAACAGATGTTATTGTGTTAGTATCAGCGTGTGTTTCCAACCCAGAGGTAAACTGCATTATTTCCTTACTGACTGCACTCCTACTTGAGTTAGTGAGAAAACTCAATGTGCAAAAGAGTAGGGAGTGAAATGCTAGTTATTTTGCTGAGTGAATCTTTTCTGAGAGAACTCTTTGTGTTACAAGCCTGACTTCCAGGGGACCCAACATACACAAAATAATCTTGGTTTGGGGCCACCTGGAGGTCAGGGGCCCCCCAGATTGCATATGAACACATCATAAGCAATGGCAACATGTGTAGAATTGCAGGGAATTAGCTTTAAAACTGTACAAATGTCTCTTTCCCCATGGCAAAATGTGTAGAATAGGAGGTAGACCGGCCCTGCACACACAGAGACAGAGCGAGAGAGAGAGAGAGAGAGAGACAGAGAGAGAGAGACAGAGACAGAGACAGAGACAGAGAGACAGAGAGACAGAGAGAAAGCCAGTTGACACAGTGTTTAATAAACAACCTCCATCATAAGACCTAGCCTACATTTATGCTTGAATGAATGACCAGAGAGTATGGATGGAAAATTCACAGAGAGTCAGCTCGGAACACTTGGTGCCATGTTCACAGTCATGTGGATGTGAGCGGGTTTAGAACGTAGAACTAGAAAATAGAATGTGACAGTTAGAACACAGCTTAGAGCAAGGAGGACTGTGACTCATATGGTGTGAATCCTGTCTACTGTGTAGTAGTGGCTGGCCTTTACCCTCCTATTATCAAACCACTGTGACTGAGCATTACTCATAGCTCTTACATAGATTTAAAGTGACAAAACTCACGGAACATTGGCACACCGTTTCTCAACCATTTTTGTTTCATCCAACCTGAAACTGACAAGACTACTGATTACAATGAACCTTTTTGATATATAGAGTAATATGTGTAACAGAAATGTTGTCCTTTCAGAGGTCTATTTGGTCTTATTGGGTTATTTTTCTTGTAGTCATGTGTACTTTTATTTTGTGACGTTTGCAGGACCATGTATTTAAATCAAGGCTACTTCATGTCGCCAACCAATAGTGAAGAATTGATGCTGAAGCTGATGCGTTCTGCTTTCAAGTGCGTGCTCTGCTCCGTGTTGTCGAAATGATCAGTACAAGCCAAGCCTTTCATGTTGTTTCAATTCATGTAAATACTGTTTAAGTCTACACAGTAACAGTAATACACAGGATTCATGCGCTACAATATCGCAATTTACAGTATACATGTTTACCTAATTAACAAGTTCATGTTTATTATTCGGCAAGGAAGAGCAAACATTTCAGGCTAGTCCAATAAATGTTGCCGATTCAAAAAGCCATTAATGCGAAATGTAGCCTATAGCTTTATGGGCTAACATGCTGTCATAATTATACACGAAGAGCACTCAATGATAACAACAGTACAAACTGTGGTACAACAGTACAAACTGTGGTACAACAGTACAAACTGTGGTACAACAGTACAAACTGTGGTAGGCTACCTCATCACGAGAATGTATGCATACTCACACATATGCAGTATAATGTCCCGCGGTAGACAGCAGATTCGTGGGTGACAATCACCGGAACGGTCATCAACGGTCATACAACTCAATCCCTTCCATTCTGAACGCGATGTTGTAAATGCACATGATGCTATAATCGTGAGTGTCACCGTGGGTAGTGATTTTTAGAATCTGTCAACTAAAGTGATGTTCTCTGCGGATCCATGGTTGTTTACGATCTAATCCGGGAAATTTCTGTTGCAGCTCCTCATTGCAAAATATATCACTTTATTGTACAAACAACGGAGGCAATGGGGACATCTTCTGGCTGAACTCTTATATCCCTCACCGATTGGCCTGCAGTAACTGTAACTAGAGGAATGGATTTATGGGCTTGCATGTGATTTTTTTGCCCAGTATTTACAAAATGTGGGAAAGTATTGTGTAAAAGGCATCTCCTTAGAAACCGTATATAACAATATATATTAGAGAGCTTTGGTATCATTCTCATGGAAAGCTTATTCAATATCTGACACTTGATATTGCACTGGTGTATCATCAGTAAAGTAACTGAGTCAGTGTTCTTCTAGCCTACTCCTATATGCATGTGCTTGATACCTCTGGGGTCCTCTGTGCAGGTTTCCATTATAATTAAATGGTCAAAATGTATTTGAATAATCCCATGGGTAACTTACTATTTAAAAAGATGCATAGCCTTCGTCTGTGTATATGTAGACAATATTTCTAGAAATGGTGATTCAAATTGTGAAATCCAACAGTCACAGTGTTGAGAATCCTTTGTAACAACGTGGGGGCACATCCAACACAGGCAGCTCAGTAGTATTAACCCTCTGAATGACCCTTATCATGCTGTACGTCTGTCCTTTCTAGATATAGTTGCCCTGTTCACATCTGCATTGGTATTTTCATGGAGACTTCAAATGAGTCCTAAATGACGGTGAAGTAGAGCAGAAAGAGAGAAAGGCTGGAGCTGGGAGCGATCTGTGTGTGTGGGAGGGGGGGGGGGTCTGACTTTGTAATGGGCTACCTTTAGAAGTGAACTCTGGCTGACTGGGCATCCTCATTACCTTCCCTCTGGAAAACACCCATAGCGACAGCAGCTAATGGCTAAGCTGTTGCATCATGTTACAATAATGTACCTTAAAGTCCCAGCACTGCTAAAAAACGTGACGTTCCTGTGTTTTATATACATATCCACACTAACAGGTTGAAATAATATTGTACAATTGTAAAAAATTATGATAATACCCTTTTGGTTTAAGAGCTGTTTGAAAAGACGCCTGAAATTCCAGCCTGTTTTGGTGGGATGGTCTTTTGGCCTGCCTGGTGACATCACCAGGCTGTAAATTAGTTATTTGACCAATAAGAAAGATAGTCCAAACCTCTCTGCCAATAAAAGCTAGTTTTCAGTTTCCCACTCAGTCCTATCAAAATTCTTTCTTGAGAAATGTATTTTTGCTAAAAATCTAATCACATTCCGTAAATACAATAGAGCACCACACAAGGAGGTCTTAATACCCATAAAACCTAGCGGTCAAACATGGAAATGGCTCCATTCATTTTTCCCATAGGGTATATTTGAAACACTAAAATAAGGACTGTGTTTGGTGTAGACTTCCCCTGGCTTGATGTTTTGACAACCATGTAAATCTCTCTCGGACAAGGTAACTTTTATCAATATATCTGGCTTTATTTACTCTCAGATTCAAACATGCTAATTAGTATCAAAATAGACATCATGCAAGACTACAAATACCTGCAAGCTCCTGCACGTCATCTCTAGCTGACTCTTTTGCTAACATGTATTGTGTCAATTTAAAACTTGCACAAGACAATTCACAAATTGTCCATGTAAAGAAATTTAGTCAATTTATTAATGACTAAATTTAGCTAACATTAGAAAGTTAATCCTGAGATTCTGTCCTTTGCCTCGATTCAGCAGTCTAATCCAGATCATCATGGCATTTGTACAGTAGTTTTTTATGATTGCCACATTAGCAACTAATTAGCATTTTATTTTGGGGTGTTAAATACAGGCAAATATATTGAATAAAGCCACCTTATCCTAGAGAGTTTTACATGGTTATCAAAATGTCACGCTTAAATAAAAAAGGAAATAGTAACACAATAAAAACAATAACGAGGCTGTATACTAGAAGAACCAGTACTGAGTCAATGTGCAGGGGTACGAGGTAGTTGGGGTAATTGAGATAATATGTACATGTAGGTTGAGATAATATGACTAGGCAGAGTAGGTTATGTGGTGTGACTGTGTGTGTGTGTGTGTGTGTGTGTAGCAATAAAAGTGACTAGGCAGAGTGAAAGCACTGCTCATTGGTGGAGAGAAAATGTTGCAGGTTTAAAGCTTATTTCCTGCAATTCTACACATTTTGTCATGGGGTACAGAGAACTTTTAGCTGTTTTAAAGCTCTATCATTCT
Source organism: Oncorhynchus tshawytscha (assembly GCF_018296145.1). Taxonomy (NCBI): domain Eukaryota; kingdom Metazoa; phylum Chordata; class Actinopteri; order Salmoniformes; family Salmonidae; genus Oncorhynchus; species Oncorhynchus tshawytscha. The sequence goes on from NC_056446.1 coordinate 30,674,609, forward strand.
ATTGTATACATTTTGACATGTCTAATGCGCATTTGTGTGATATTTGAAAGACTCAAACATTACAACAAAATCTGTGGGCTAAAAAACATTAGCTGACATGGGCTAGTTGATCTGGACATTTCTGGCAAGTTATAAATATCTCTCTAAGGTACAATATACAATGACTGATATGACAAGAGGAAAACCCCATTTCAAAATGGCACCTTGTGAATTCTACTATTGCAACTTTCAACAGTAAGACTGGCTTCCTTTGTTATGATTTTGTTATTTTGTCACCAAAATAAGACCCTGGATATTTATTAGAAAGGAGCATCAAGCTCATCACCAGCTTGCACTTTCCCCACCCTGTGAAGTTCATCGTAGTTTATATCATCTGTAGCCAAATAAACTGCATGGTTTCCCGAGTCGTAGGGAGGACGACACACCATATCATCTCGTGACTCCAAGTTTACTTTGTTATGACAGTTATTATATCAATATTTGCACATAAAGCCAAAACACTTTTTTATACATTGATATAATAACCATCATTAAAACCGCCATTTCTTGCCTAATTAATTTTACCGCCGACACAAAAAGATCCCACCATGTCGAACGAACTAATTGTCTGTCGCCATTTATAAAATTGTACACATACTTTGCTTCCATCACAGCTGTCCTGATCATTTTTTACATGCGGTAACTTTACTCACATAAAAACTGTTGATGGAAGCGTGGTCAATCTTTAGAAAATGCATCCTTTATCTATTTCCATTAACCTGGGGTAACTACTCTGATACTTGGGAAAAACCTCCCTTTTCTTTGAACAACATTTCATGAAATAACTAAAAATGTGTAAACTCTAACCACTTATTTTCCTTCATAGTTTGTTTGCCTAACCATTACCATCACCCAGATAACTTTCTTTTAAAATAGCAAACTCGGCTTTTTTTGTGCAAGCAATTGTTCTTGGGGGGGGGGGGCTAGTTACCCCATGTTACCCTATGCAAGTTGCAACGTTGCTTTTGTCAAATGAACCTGGGTCAATGGAAATCTACTGTTACTCTTGTTTACTGTGGTAGTGTTTTGTCACCCTTCTCCAACTAGTGTTTAAAACAGTAGTCTGTGTTGGCATTAATAACACATCAACATGTTGTGCCAAGCTTCCAGCTCTCACACGAAGCCATTCGACTCAGCTGAATGAACAAAGCACAAGAGGGTACACAACCACTCTAGAACAGTTTCAACTTTGGCATGAAAGTTGTAGGACACAGTACATACCAATACCATAATAAATACAGAGAAATATGAAGACATGTAGCTTATAAAGTGTTGACACACAACCTGCTGATACTGTAAATAAGATTCATAAAACAAACATCATGGAGTGTGTGTCAGAGGAGGCTGGTGGGAGGAGCTATAGAAGGATGGGCTCATTGTAATGGCTGGAATGGAATCAATGGAATGGAGTCTAACATGTTGTTTCCATGTGTTTGATGGATTTGGAACCATTCCATTGATTCCATTCCAGCCATTACAATGAGCCTGTCCTCCTATAGCACCTCCCACTAGCCTCCTCTGGTGTGTGTGTGTGTGTGTGTGTGTGTGTGTGTGTGTGTGTGTGTGTGTGTGTGTGTGTGTGTGTCATCCAGGTGAAGCTGTGGTATATGTATCAGTGAGTCATTGTGATTAGTTGGAGTGTGTGTTGGAGTGCCTTGAGCTGATCTATCAACATAACAGTGAATATTGATCTGCATGAGTCAGAACATACATCATTCAGAGCGAGTGTGCTCTGTGATCTTCTGCGATTTCACTCCCTCTTCTTCATGAGAAGTCCACACTGAGTGATACTTCAACCTACTGGTTGGGAGTTGAAATACAAATGTTTATGTTTTCAAGAGGAATTCAGATAAGCACCAAAAAAATTGTCAAAACTTTTCTGTGACGGTGGTATTACATCGTGGCGTTCTCTCTGTACCACTATTAACAACACTGGGAACAAAATTACACAAAATGAACACTAAATACCCATGAATCCTTGTTGCTGTCCGTCCGACGACATCTCCTCGCTTGCCGGCCCTTGGTGGCAACGTCGAAGCATGTGACCATCATGATGTTGGCCTTGCAGAGGTTGACCCTGCTCTCCAGCCTCGCCGTGACAACCTCCAAGGCTTCCAGGCGATCCAAAGAGTCCACCTCAAACGTCTGCCATGGGTCAACTACACCAACACAACGTGAGATTCATGTTTCTAGCCATCATCTCAAAATAACATGAATGAGGAAGGCCTCTGATGACCAATATTAGTCACCTAGCATAACATATACTCACCAACACACCAGACAAGCACAGGAGAGAAGAAGAAGTGTCACGCCCTGGTCGAAGTATTTTGTGTTTATCTTTATTTATTTGGTCAGGCCAGGGTGTGGCATGGGTTTTTGTATGTGGTGTGTATATATGGGGGATTGTAGCTAGTGGGGTGTTCTAGATAAGTCTATGGCTGTCTGAAGTGGTTCTCAATCAGAGGCAGGTGTTTTATCGTTGTCTCTGATTGGGAACCATATTTAGGCAGCCATATTCTTTGAGTTTGGTGTGGGTGATTGTCCTTAGTGTCTTTGTTCCTGTCACTGTGTTAGTTGACACAAGTATAGGCTGTTTCGGTTTTCGTTACATTTATTGTTTTTGTAGTGTTTGTTATTGATTCGTGTTTTACGTTCGTTATTAAACATGGATCGCAATCTACACGCTGCATTTTGGTCCGACTCTCCTTCACACCTAGAAAACCGTAACAGAATCACCCACCACAAACGGACCAAGCAGCGTGTCAACAGGCAGGAGCCGCAGGAGAAGCAACAAAGGCAGCAACAGCGGCGCAATGAGGATTGGACATGGGACGATATATTGGATGGCAAGGGTTGCTACACATGGGAGGAGATCCTGGCGGGAAGGGATCGCCTTCCATGGGAACAGGTGGAGGCACTTAGGAGAGCAGAGGCAGCCGGAGAGAGGAGCCGGCGATACGAGGGAACACGGTTGGCAAGGAAGCCCGGGAGTCAGCCCCAAAAATTTCTTGGGGGGGGCTCACAGGGAGTATGGCTACGCCAGGTAGGAGAACTGCGCAAACTCCCTGTGCTTACCGGGGGGTTAGAGAGACCGGGCAGGCACCGTGTTATGCAGTGGTGCGCACGGTGTCCCCAGTGCGGGTGCATAGCCCGGTGCGGTATATTCCAGCTCCTCGTATCGGCCGGGCTAGAGTGGGCATCGAGCCAGGTAAGGTTGGGCAGGCTCGGTGCTCAAGAGCTCCAGTGCGCCTGCACGGTCCGGTCTATCCAGTACCACCTCCACACCCCAGCCCTCCGGTAGCAGCTCCCCGCACCAGGCTTCCTGTGCGTGTCCTCGGTCCAGTACCACCAGTACCAGCACCACGCATCAGGCCTACAGTGCGCCTCGCCTCTCCTGCGCTGTCGGAGTCTCTCGCCTCTCCAGCGCTGTCAGAGCCTTTCTCCTCTCCTGCGCTGCCGGAGTCTCCCGCCTATCTAGCGCTGTTAGAGCTTTCCTCATCTCCAGCGCTGCCGGAGTCTCCCGCCTGTTCAGCGCAGCCAGAACCTTCCTCCGACACAGTGCTGCAGGAGTCTCCCGCCTGTTCAGCGCAGCCAGAGCTGCCAGTCTGCATGAAGCAGCCAGAGCTGTCAGTCTGCATGGAGCAGCCAGAGCTGTCAGTTTGCATGAAGCAGCCAGAGATGTCAGTCTGCATGGAGCAGTCAGAGCTGCCAGTCTGCATGAAGCAGTCAGAGCTGTCAGTCTGCATGAAGCAGCCAGAGATGTCAGTCTGCATGGAGCAGTCAGAGCTGTCAGTCTGCATGAAGCAGTCAGAGATGTCAGTCTGCATGAAGCAGCCAGAGATGTCAGTCTGCATGGAGCAGCCAGAGCTGTCAGTCTGCAAGGAGCTGTCAGTCTGCAAGGAGCTGTCAGTATGCAAGGAACTGCCAGTCTGCAAGGAGCTGCCAGTCTGCACGGAGCTGCCAGTCTGCACGGAGCTGCCAGTCTGCAAGGAGCTGCCAGTCTGCAAGGAGCTGCCAGTCTGTAAGGAGCTGCCAGTCTGCAAGGAGCTGCCAGTCTGCACGGAGCCGCCAGAGTTGTCAGCCTACATGGAGCAGCCAGAGCCGCCAGTCAGCATGGAGCAGCCAGAGCCGCCAGTCAGCATGGAGCAGCCAGATCTTTCAGTCTGCCAGGATCCGCCAGTCAGCCAGACTCTTCCAGATCCGCCAGTCAGCCAGACTCTTCCAGATCCGCCAGTCAGCCAGACTCTTCCAGATCTGCCAGTCAACCAGACTCTTCCAGATCTGCCAGTCATCCAGACTCTTCCAGATCTGCCAGTCAGCCAGACTCTTCCAGATCCGCCAGTCAGCCAGACCCTTCCAGATCTGCTAGTCAACCAGACTCTTCCAGATCTGCCAGTCAACCTCTTCCAGACTCTTCATCAGATCTGCCAGTCAGCCAGACTCTTCCAGATCCGCCAGTCAACCAGACTCTTCCAGATCTGCTAGTCAACCAGACTCTTCCAGATCCGCCAGTCAGCCGGGATCGCCAGATCCGCCAGTCAGCCAGGATCTGCCAGTCAGCCGGGATCTGCCAGTCAGCCAGGATCTGCCGAAACCACCAGCCAGCCAGGATCTGGTAGATTTATCTACATGCCTGAGCTTCCTCCCACTCCTGAGCTTCCTCTCACTCCTGAGCTTCCTCTCACTCCTGAGCTTCCTCTCACTCCTGAGCTTCCCCACAATCCCGAGCTGCCTCAGTCCCGAGCTGCCCCTCAGTCCCGATCTGCTCCTCAGTCCAGTGGGTTTCTGGGTGAGGACTACTAGGCCATGGTCGGCGGCGAGGGTGGACTATCCAGGGACGCGAGGAGAGGGGACTAAGACATTAATTGAGTGGGGTCCACGTCCCGCGCCGGAGCCGCCACCATGGACAGACGCCCACCCGGACCCTCCCTATTTGTTTTGAGGTGCGTTCGGGAGTCCGCACCTTAGGGGGGGGGGGTTCTGTCACGCCCTGGTCGAAGTATTTTGTGTTTATCTTTATTTATTTGGTCAGGCCAGGGTGTGGCATGGGTGTTTATCGTTGTCTCTGATTGGGAACCATATTTAGGCAGCCATATTCTTTGAGTTTGGTGTGGGTGATTGTCCTTAGTGTCTTTGTTCCTGTCACTGTGTTAGTTGACACAAGTTTAGGCTGTTTCGGTTTTCGTTACGTTTATTGTTTTTGTAGTGTTTGTTATTGATTTGTGTTTTACGTTCGTTATTAAACATGGATCGCAATCTACATGCTGCATTTTGGTCCGACTCTCCTTCACACCTAGAAAACCTTAACAAGAAGTTTAAGGGCCACAGTAGGATGGAATATTCTCTCTATTAGACTGATTCTATGACAATACCAAGAGTCAATGCAATGGTTGCTGAAAAGAACTTCATAAGATAAATGCTTTTGTACAGTTGCTATTGCATTAGTCATTCATGAAAAGAGGAATGTTCACACACCTTAAAGTGTAAGTCCAGTTGCTAAGAGAAATAAACTGACTAGTTCATTAATGTCTGATGAATCTACAGAAAACACCCACACTCCTGGTTCCATTTCCCTGGCTCCAGCCTGAGGTTCTGTTTGGCCAGCTCCAGCTCTGTCTTCAGGCTGTTGTACTTAGCTCTCATCTCCTCCACCCTCTGCTGACGGTGCTCCAGGAACTTGAGTTTGGCACTGAAGCAAGCTATCCCCTGTTAACAGCAACACAGCCATTTAAGGGCAAGTTGAGCTTCAGCTAAATATCTGATCCAACTCAGAGTTTTTCACAACAACAAACCTAAGTATCCTGGATGTGTCCCAAATGGAACCCTATTCCTAATACATAGTGCACTACTTTTGAACAGAGCACTATGGGCCCTGGTCAAAATGTTTCACTATATACAGTACCAGTCAAAAATGTGGACACAGCTACTCATTCCGTGGTTTTTCTGAATTGTTTACTATTTTCTATATTGTTGTATAATAGTGGAGCCGTCAAAACTATGAAATAACACATATAGAACCCTGTAGTAACAAAAAAAAGTGTTAAACAAATCAAAATACATTTTAGATTCTTCAAAGTAGCCACCCTTTGCCTTGATGACAGCTTTGCACACTCTTGTGAAGCTGGTTGAGAGAATGCCAAGAGTGTGCAAAGCTGTCATCAAGGCAAAGTGTAGCTACTTTGAAGAATCTAAAATATATTTAGATTTGTTTAACACTTTTTTCGTTACTACATGATTCCATGTGTTATTTCATAGTTTTAATGTCTTCACTAATATTCTACAATGTAGAAAATAGTAAAACATTTAAGAAAAACCCTTAAATGAGTAGGTGTCCAAACTTTTGACTGGTTCTGTATATGTAGGGATTAGGGTGCCATTTGTGACACATCTTCTGACTATATTCACCTTAAATGAGAAAATAGTACATTTTCAATGGCTAGTTCATAATTCTATGTATTTATGAATGTATGTATGTACGGTATGTACAGTGTCTTCAGAAAGTATTCATGCCCCTCGACTTTTTCCACAATTTGTTGTGTTACAGCCTGAATTCATAAATGTATTTGTCATGTCTGCTCCTGCTCCTCCCCTCCGGCGTACGACGTCGCCAATGTACTAACCACCGGTCCTGGGATTCATCTTTACACACATCTGGCACTCATCATTACACATACCTGTTACTCATCATTACACGTACCCGTTACTCATCATTACACACACCTGTCACTCATCATTACACGTACCTGTTACCCATCATTACACACACCTGTCACTCATCATTACCCGTACCTGTTACTCATCATTACACACACCTGTTACTCATCATTACACACACGTCACTCATCATTACACACACCTGTCACTCATCATTACATATACCTGTTACTCATCATTACACACACCTGTCACTCATCATTACACACACCTGTTACTCATCATTACACACACCTGTCACTCATAATTACATGTACCTGTTACTCATCATCACACACGCCTGTTACTCATCATTACACACACCTGTCACTCATCATTACACGTACCTGTTACTCATCATTACACACACCTGTCACTCATCATTACACACACCTGTCACTCATCCTTACACGTACCTGTTACTCATCATTACACACACCTGTCACTCATCATTACACACACCTGTCACTCATCATTACGCGCACCTGTTACTCATCATTACACACAACTGTTACTTATTATAATTCACACCTGGACTCCAGTACCTTCATAATTTCCTCCCCTTTATATGTCACTCTCCCATGTTCACTCACTAGTTGGTATTGTTGTTGTGTATTGGCATTCTGCCTTATGTTTATGTCATGTTCTTGATTTGGTTTTATTAAAACGTTTCACCTGCACCTGCTTCCGCCCCATCATTACAATATTAAATTGATTTGTTTTCTCAACCCCATAATGACAACGTGAAAACGTGTTTTTAGAAATGTTTTTAGACATTTATTTAAAATAAAAAACATAGTTTGTAGAATACTTTGTCGATGCACCTTTTGCAGCAGCTACAGCTATGCGTCTTTCTAGGTACGTTTCTAAGCGTTTTCACACCTGGATTGTGCAACATCTGCCCATTATTCTTGAAAGAATTCTTCAAGCTCTGTCAAATTGGTTGTTGATTATTGCTGGACATGGAGCTGGTTAGTACCTTCAAGTACCTGGGAACAGTGCTGGACAACAAGTTGATGTTTGAGGAGAACACATCTGTGAAAAGGGACAGCAGAGGTTTTTTCTTTCCTGAGAAAGATGAACTTGTTTAGTATCAGCAAGACAGCCAATAACACTGTTTTACAGGAGTTTTATTGAATCCGTACTGATGTTCTCAATGGTGGCCTGTTTTGGCAATCTTAATGTTTTCAACAGAAATAGGTTCGACAGGGGGGTTAAGGTGGACAGCAAGGTCATCGGGTGCAATAGGCACATCTCTCAGTGACATTCAGAAAGCAAGTGGTGAGGAGAGCTAACAGCAACTCTCCTCCTAGACTGGCCTGATCACCCCCTTAACGATTTTGCGCTTCTCCCCTCAAGTTGTTGTTTTAGACTTCCCAAACTCAATAGCAACAGATACAAGAACTCTTTTATCCCACAGGCCATACACTTTTTGAATCTGCACGTGAAATTACATGTATCTCTTTTGCTCTACTTCTGCACTATGACCACTCCTTTTGATTGACTTCAAGATTGCAACCGATCTCAATATTTCATGTGGTGTATATCTGTTGTATTGTTGTCACTGTCAAAGAGTGTGAATACTTTCTGAAGGCACTGTATGTAGTGCACATGGAGATTATGTACATGCTAGTATCATGTAATGCATGGTAAGTTTGCGATTGTGCTTGGCTATTTTTTTTTGTACACAAACTCAAGAAAAGCCCTGATTTCCCCTGATAAACTAAACATGTATCCAAGCCAATCTTTAAACACCAACATCTCGTCCCCTCACCAGTTTGTCTGCTCCTCCTCCTCTCCTCTGAAGCCTCCCCACGTCATCTATCTCATACACCTTGATCTCATAGGCCTCTGGGATGTCACTCTCTATCCAGCGAGACCTGGGGGCACTGGCTGACCTCCTGAGAGAGAGGGACGTGTCATGGAAGAGACGCCGCGAGTGGGAGCCTACAGGTCAAGTAGAATGGAATAGAATGGAGTACAGATGTAAGATCTAAATTGGACCTGTATTGTCGCAGAAAAATAATCATGCAGCAACAGGATTTGAATGTTTAGTCCATAGTGTTGCTTGTCAGTGGTTAGGCTATAAGCTGGAGAAAATGAGGCTACATGAAAAGTAGACTGTGTTAAGGAAAAAAGAGACATTGATGAAAGTTGTTTTAGGAAATTGTGAATCCATTGCCCGGTTACCTGGCCCCGAGCAAAAACATAGGCCGCATATAGGAAAAAGGCTGCAGATTTGCCTGTTTCTCTCTGCCCCTGGACCCTGGCCACAGACCTTTCTGTCTGGGTCCGGATTCTCCACCCTTCCCAAAGTGTGCACTTGCATACTTGGGCTCCCGAGTGGCACGGTGGTCTAAGGCACTCTATCACTCAGTGATAGAGTTTGTTTCCTGGCTGTATCACAACCAGCCGTAATTGGGAGTCTGATAGGGCAGCACACAATTGCCCCAGCGTCGTCCGGGTTAGGGTTTGGCCAGGTAGGAAGTCATTGTAAATAAGAGTTTGTTCTTAACTGTCTTGCCTGGTTAAATATAAATAAATACTTTCTCATGGAATTCAGCTAAACAAAAAGGGAAACTCCAATGTTCACACCAATCCCATACTTTTAAATCCATGCCGGGAAGTGAGAACTTGGGAAAGGGTGTAGAAAGCCCTCAGTAACCTTATTGCCAGTGTGTTATTTTGTTATTGATCCAAATGGATGAGGTCATGATTGGGACGTAGGAAGAGAGACAGGAGGCTGCAGTAATGTTGAGATGCCAGCAGGAGGAGCTCTAGTCTAGAACAAATCAAATCAAATTGTACTTGTCACATGCGCCAAATACAACAGGTGTAGACCTTACAGTGAAATGCTTACTAACAAGCCCTTAAAATATAATTGTGTGTTTGTGCAGGTTTTCAGTGAATTTACAGTACGTAAATCACAAAGCTCACCTGCATTTCCTGCGATGCAGGAAAATTCTCAACAACAAGAGTTATCAAATTAAGATCCTATATGAGTAGAGTAGAATACTTTAGAGCAGGAGACAAATACCCCAATAAGCCCACTAATATCTAAGAGTAGTACTTTCACTTGACAATTCAAACACTTTTCATTAGGCTCTTTTAAAATGATGCCAAATAAGAGGACAGGAAATAGTAATCTGTGTAACTGCAATGAATGACATAAAAAGCTAATTTTTCTGAACTCTGAAAACGCATGTCACACACATATCAGTGTTTTTACTGCTGTTAACACAGAGGACCTTGTTTACCATATCTGCACCTGTGTACAGCTCACACCTGATATTTTAACACAGCGCAAAATGGAAAATATGAATCAGGCACTTGTATCTACAGCAACTTACAATATGACCATCATTATCACGTCATTTCAACCAGTTTTGTCCAGTTTTGCTTGCTGGGTGTGCATTCAACTAAGGAATTACTCAGATCAGATCTTACCATTGTTGCTCCTCCTATTAGGGTTCCTCCCAATCTGGGTCACACTGATAATAGATCAGCTCTTATCGCTGATAGAGTCTCTGTTGGGTTTGTTGCTCCTTGTGGCTTCGCTGTCTCTTACCATGCTCTCATAGCCACTGCTCACCATGCTGTCCCTATTGGTCAATAACGCTGTCTTCCCCATGGCCGGGGGCAGCTCCCCGCTCAACACGCTAGTGACATCACTGGCATGCCCGCTGAGGTGGTTGGGCCTGCGAGGGGCGGTCAACCAGGCATAGGGCGAGGGTACAGGGTGATCAGGATGAGCCTCTCCCATCGATCCACAGGTAACTCCGGCCGCTGCCGGGGCTAGTCCTCCGGAGGCCCCTCTAAGCAGCTCTAAGATGTGCCCATTGATGACCTGGACGGGGGACTTTGGTGCAAGGCTCGGTGGTGGGGTCTGAGGCGATCAGGTCTGGTTACGGCTTAGAGACTGGGTGGACCAGGGTGGACTTTGCTCAGGACTCTTCCCATCGGGGACCGGTGCTCCTGTTGAGGGACTGATGGAGATCCTTGAGAGAAAAGCTGAGGTTCTTGGTACTAGGGATGGAGATCCGGCAGGCATTAGGGCTGGTCATCATCAGTTTCCCTGCCGCAGAGAGCTTAGACCGGCCGGATCTTGGAGGCTGTAGGGCTGTGTTGGGGTCAGTTATAAAGGTTGACCTGCTGGTTTTGGGAGAATGGGCTGTGTTGGGGGTGTTGTTATGTGTCAAGGGAATGGGCCTAGGGGCCCTCCTTGGGCTCCTGCTGGCCCAGGATAGTGTGGGATGGTTTGACTCCCATTCAAAACTTTGGACTCCTTGGAGCTCACAGAGGACAGGCTACTGCCTCGGTCCAGAGTGTGGAACTCCAGGGGTATTCTACCTAAAGAGTTGGTCCTGTTAGCCAACTGCTCTAGTTTAGCACTGAACAGCCTACTGCATTCCTCTACAGGGAGTTTCAGCTTCCCGCTATCATGTCTAACACTCAGAGTGGATGACATGGGCTCCAACGGTGAACTACTGGCTGTGCTGAGAGACCTGTCACTAGTTCTCTGTCTCTGGGTATGCTGCTCCAGGCTGTACTTCCGAGCTGGTGAGAAGGTGAGAGAGAAGATCTCCTGCCTGGCTGAGGATGGCCTTCTCTCCAGGGTCACCCTGGGACTACCAGGGGTGGATGATGTAACATCTGGTTCCATATTTGTATACTCCTCTCTCATCAGACTATAGCTCTCCTGCTTGTTGATATTATGCCTGCCTCTTGGTAGACTGGCTATTCTGTGTTGGTTAGCTGCAGGGTAACCAGGGTTACAGTTCTCTGGTGTATTCCGGCTGCTTTCCCTACAGTCCCCAGACAGCTTTGCAGTAATTAAGGAAGAGGGAACAGGTAGGACTCTGTCATGACAGGTGAGGGAACAGGTGGTAACGTCCTCTCTTCTGGGATAGCACCTATTTGCTTGGTTACCATCCCTCCCACTGGCCCTATTGTCTGATGACATTGTCTCATAGCAATCGGCCTCCTTCCAGGAATGTGTGTCACATGATGCTGTACCACTAGTTTGACCCAGGAAAGACATCAACACGCTCTCGTTGGTCTTCCTCTCGTAATTCCTTTCATTTCCTGAACCTTTTAGATGATCGTCCTTCTCAGGTTCAGCTGAAGTATCCACTGGCATGGCGAGAGTGTTAGACACCCCTCTGGGATGAGACCCCTCCACATCACTACCCCTATTAACATCAGTGAGTAAGGATTTTATAAAGGAGGGCAAGAACCTGTTCTCCACCCTGTAAAGAGAAGACATGGCCTTGGGTTTGGTGTTGACTTCAACAGCCATGGTCTTAGTGGTATTAGCGTGGTCCATAGCCTTGATAGTGGAGCCTGTAGTAGAAGCTGGATCTTCACTGAAGTTACTGATAATCCTGATGGGAAGGGAACCCAGTACAGACACTGAAGCCTGGCCAGAGGTAGGAGTGGGCATCCCTGATTTTGATGATGTACCTCGCCCGACCTCTACTCTCCAGAGCCCCACTGATGGTCACCTCCTCCACCGTATTGAACACCAGCTCGTCCTGACCCGTCTGGCCCAACGGCTGCTGGACCATCACTGTGATGGTAGCCTTCATATCCTTTAGGTCTAACTCTGTGGTGGACAGCTGGGGAAGCTGGGGAAGGATAATCTCTCCTATGGGAACACTGGTAGCCAAGGAGGAGGTGGAGGACTTGGGGGAGAAGAGGGATAGAGAGAGGGGAGGGATATCAGGGAGCTCTTGACCGCCTGAGAGGTCCTGGTCTTGGGTTGCAGCCAGTCAGACATCTCTGGGTATCCAGCTGGCTCCAGAGACAGTGGAAGAGGAGGATGTGAGGTCGGCACAGGGCTGACCTGAGAGTAGATTTCACAGTGCTGTGGTAGGTAGCTGTACTCAGAGGTGTTGCCCTGGCTCAGGCTCTGGCAGACTGAATGTAAACTGATAGAGCCACAGGGGTATGGTTGGTCCTTGTTGGAGCTGGCTGCACTGCCATCCTCACAGTCATACAGACCAGAGTCCTCTTTCTGAAAACTGTCGACCGGAAGACTGCCATCTGTCACCAAGCTCTCTTTCTCAGCCACAATGGAAAACTCACAACACTTCAAATCCATATTCAGTGGTTTAAAGAAAGAGGTATTCTCCCCAGTCTCAGGTCGACCTGAGCCATCTTGGGGGACTGGAGGGGACTGTGGCAGAAGGTTCTTTTAAGAATGACTTGGTAACCGTCTCGCTCCTGTTGATGCACCCGAGTCGCTCCTGCAGCTTGGCGAACGTGTCACACTTAAGACTCAAGTCCCTCTCACACTGGCCAACTTCTTCTGCTGTATTCTGAAAGTTGTTCTTGGATGATGCTCTCATTCTCCTTCCTCTCATTCTCCTTCCACCGCGCACCAGCGACTCCTGTGGCGGGCCGGGCGCAGTGCGCGCTAACCAAGGTTACCAGGTGCACAGTGTTTCCTCCGACACATTGGTGCGGCTGGCTTCCGGGTTGGATGCTCGCTGTGTTAAGAACCAGTTGGTTGGGTTGTGTATCGGAGGACGCATGACTTTCAACCTTCATCTCTCCTGAGCCCGTACGGGAGTTGTAGCGATGAGACAAGATAGTAGCTACTTTAAACAATTGGATACCACGAAATTGGGGAGAAAAGGTGGTAAAAATTCAACAACAACAAAAAATGTGTCTTATTTTATTTTTATTTTATTTCACCTTTATTTAACCAGGTAGCCTAGTTGAGAACAAGGTCTCATTTACAACTGCGACCATGCCAAGATAAAGCAAAGCAGTGCGACACAAACAACAACACAGAGTTACACATGGAATAAACAACCGTACAGTCAATAATACAATAGAAAAAAAGAAAGTCTATATACAGTGTGTGCAAATGGCGTGAGGAGGTAAGGCAATAAATAGGCCATGGTAGGGAAGTAAAATGAACACTGGAGTGATAGATGTGCAGATGATGATGTGCAAGTAGATATACTGGTATGCAAAAGAGCAGGAAAGTAAATAAAAACAATATGGGGATGAGGTAGGTAGATTGGATGGGCTATTTACAGATGGACTATGTACAGCTGCAGCGATCAGTTAGCTGCTCAGATAGCTGATGTTTAAAGTTAGTGAGGGAAGCTTGCCGAAGTCGAGGATCCGTAGGATAGTCAGTTTTACGAGGGTATGTTTGGTGGCGTGAGTGAAGGAGGCTTTGTTGCGAAATAGGAAGCAGATTCTAGATTTAATTTTGGATTGGAGATGTTTAATATGAGTCTGGAAGGAGAGTTTACAGTCCAGCCAGACAACCAGAATATGTGGACAACTACAAATCCCTAAGTCGGAACTGTCCAGCGTAGTGATGCTAGTCGGGCGGGCCGGTGCGGGCAGCGAACGGTTGAAAAGCATGCATTTAGTTTTACTAGCATTTACGAGCAGTTGGAGGCCACGGAAGGAGTGTTGTATGGCATTGAAGCTCGTTTGGAGGTTTGTTAACACAGTGTCCAAAGAAGGGCCAGATGTACACAGAATGGTATACAAGAGCGACATCATTGATATATATATTGTGTTACTGTCTACTAAGAGTTAGGCCACCCAAGGTTAATTGAATAATACTTTTGTCACCATTATTGGCACCATGGTAAGAAATCTCTAATTCAGTCATTTACATACTTTAGCCTTCTTCTGTGTCCTACGAATGTGTGAGGCGATCTGGACAGTTGACAGTGTCTCTGAGCAGTGTTCTGGTAAGTCAGTCACATGGGCCAGCACGGTTGTACGACAGTTAATATTACCCAGAGAGTCCTGTAGCAGCATGGTCACTTTATTGTCCCTGTGGCGAGCACAAAATAAAACCATCCTCGTCATCACCACCATCCTCATCACCGTCATACATTATACATAAAGAATACAATTATAGTATATACCAGTATTATACATACAATTTCATTTTCTACTGCATGAATCAATAATTTCCTGTTTCATTGCAATGTAATACAATCAATGTTAGAGTCTCCCGTATCTAACCTGTTAGGGATGTTTTTGTTTCCATTGTTGAGTAAGGCCAGGATAACACTGCCCAGCTCTGACTCAGGACGTTCAGTTCTGCTGTCAGGGGTTCTACTGGATCCCTTTATACTGTCAGCCAGGTCTATCATAATCAACCTGCTATGATCCCCTAGTACTGAGGGTGGAGAGAAAATTAAATACAGGAAACAAAGGAGGAAACTACTGAGATCGTCAGAGAGAATATTTGAGAACTGAACAAAGTATTCAAAGTATTCTTGGAAAACAAATTTGGTACAGTTTATTAAGTCAGAAGATGAAATCACCAGATGCTTATTAGTTGGATAGCTTACTCACAAGTCTGCAGGGGGACACAGAGTTAGGCACAGGTCACTGACCAAAGAGCACACAAATAAATAACTAATATTATGTTATTGTCTTGGAAAAGGTCTCTGAACTAAATGTGTACACATTAAAGGGAGGTATCATAAACTTAGCCATGTGTAACATATGGATTTGCATTAGTATACGCATCAAATGTTCCAATGCAAAGTTACACATCTCTTTTCAAATGTCTTTGTTATTACATAAAACCGATCAGTCATGTCGGTAAATATTTTTCCGGGGTATGATGTCATATGGAGGACCCGGCAAGCCAGCCTATTCCCTATAATGTAAACTCCAACAGAAATAACTTTAAATCTATAACTTCAAATTAAATCAAATTGGTTTAAATGTCATTTTCAGCCAATTTACAAGCAAATACTTTATTGCTCCAAATCAATTCAGAGTTAGCCAACTAGCCAGCTAATGTTAGCCCTACTAGCCTGCTAACATTAGACCTACCGCATGAGTCAGACAGTTGCTATCAACACCTAGCTTACAGCTACATTAAACCAACATTTTGTAATTACAAAACCCCATCTAACCAGTTATCAAAGAATGTTAGCTATATGCAGTTATCTTAGCCAGCAAGCTAGTGTTATATAAATAATCTAATATCAAGCATTACTAGCAGACCAACGCTCTGGTTAAACCAGATGTCCTCAGATAACTCTGGGCCCAGTGTCCTCAGTCAAGTTTAGAGCCTACGTGCAATAACATGATTATCCGAAGGACACACAGCTGCCATCACGCAAATATACTCCCCTGTAAACTACAAAGAACATCCTGCAACACTAACGAGCTTAGAGTGCCAAACTATCTCACTGACATTGACCCTTGCATGCACTCCTGCAAAGACAGGAAACACCTGAGCCTAAAGCAGACATTGCCAGTCCCCCTATATCCACGCTTCCTTGAGCACTGTACACTCACACTCTACCCCCCCCTACTGGTCGGGTGCCAAGAGCAGAGGACTTTGCTGTGCACCAATGGGGCTCCTGCTCTGGCTAGAGCAGGCCCGCCTCCAACTCTTCAGGACCAGTCAGAAGACCAACACGACGAGACTCCACCTACATTATTCTGTGTATACATTCTGCTGTAAACTCTGGCTGAGCAGCTTAATTTAGCTGACTCCTCACAGAGTCATATTGCTTAGGTCCGTGCACGATGTAGAACAAAGATATCTCTGACTTTAAATAAACTGCCTTTTTGCTACACCTGATTCCACTCTGTCCAGCATCGTTGTTTTGCTCTCCCTCTCCTGTATGTGATCACCAACACTAGCCAGCCAGCTAACGTTAGCAAATCAGCTACTAGCCTAGCCAGCCTAGCTAATCACCATGGTTATGGTCGATGAGCTAGAGCCCAAATACTGGAGACCAGGTAGAACACAATTACCCAACACAACTAAAACATAACCACAGATTAAAAACAAAGTGAGAAAAAATTTAATAAAAAAGAGATGTACAGATTGACAGCTGGGGCCCATCCGGCTCCGTTAGCTGATTCTCGGCTTCACCGGGAATCAGAGAAATCAAAAATAGATTACAGATGTCCATAAACTAGCACTAAGCCAAGGTGGAAAAAGTTACAAAACTCCCATTGCCTACATCACAGAGAACATACCAAATAGTTGACAAAACAAAAAGGAGAACCGACAAGGTACTACACAATTAGAGCTAGCAGGTATGATTTTCTCTTTCGTTTTGAGCCATGGCAAGAAGGCATCAGAGCCTGCCATGCTAATGGGTTCCTACTAATCAAATCAAACTTTATTTGTCACATGCACTGAATACAACAAGTGTAGACCTTACCGTGAAATACTTACTTACAAGCCCTTAACCAACAGTGCAGTTCAAGAAGAGTTAAGAAAATATTTACAAAATAAACTACAGTAAAAAAAAAAAAAAAGTAACACAATAACATAACAATAACGAGGCTATATACAGGGGGCACCGGTACCGAGTCAGTGTGATGGGGTTCAGGTTAGAGGTTTTTGTACATGGAGGTAGGGGTGAAGTGACTATGCATAGATAATAAACAGCGAGTAGCTGGGGGGGGGGGGTCAATGTAATAGTCTGGTGGCCAGCTGATTAATTGTTCAGCAGTCTTATGGCTTGGGGGTAGAAGCTGTTAAGGAGCCTTTTGGTCCTAGACTTGGCGCTCCAGTACCGCTTGCCATGCTGTAGCAGAGAAAACATTAAATGATTTGGATAACTGGAGTCTCTGACAATTTTCCTCTGACACCGCCTATTATATAGATTCTGGATTGCAGGAACCTTGGCCCCAGTGATGTACTGGGCCGTACGCACTACCCTCTGTAGCGCCTTACGGTCAGATGCTGAGCAGATGCCACACCAGGCGGTAATGCAACCGGTCAGGATGCTCTCGATGGTGCAGCTGTAGAACTTTTTGAGGATCTGGGGACCCATGACAAATCTTTTCAGTCTCCTGAGGGGGAAATGTTTTGTTGTGCCCTCTTCATGACTGTATTGGTGTGTTTGGACCATGATAGATCGTTGGTGATGTGGACACCAAGGAACGTGAAACTTTCAACCCGCTCCACTACAGCCTTGTTCATGTTAATGGGGGCTTGTTCGTCCCGCCTTTTCCTGTAGTCCACGATAAGCTCTTTTGTCTTGCTCACATTGAGGGAGAGGATCTTATCATTGTCGTCAGCAAATTTGATGATGGTGTTGAAGTCGTGTTTGGCCATGCCAAACTGAGGGGCCCCGGTGTTGAGGATCAGCGTGGCAGATGTGTTGTTGCCTACCCTTACCACCTGGGGGCGGCCCGTCAGGAAGTCCAGGATCCAGTTGCAGAGGGAGATGTTTAGTCCCAGGGTCCTTAGCTTAGTGATGAGCTTTGTGGGCGCTATGGTTTTGAACGCTGAACTGTAGTCAATGAACAGCATTCTCATATAGGTGTTCCCTTTGTCCAGATGTGAAAGGGCAGTGTGGAGTGCGATTGAGAATGTGTCATCTGTGGATCTGTTGGGACAGTATGCAAATAGGAGTGTGTCTAGTGTATTCAGAAGGATGCTGTTGATGTGAGCCATGACCAGCCTTTCAAAGCACTTCATGGCTACCGACGTAAGTGCTACGGGGCAGTAATCATTTAGGCAGGTTACCTTCGCTTCCTTGGGCACAGGGACTATGGCGGTCTGCTTGAAACATGTAGTTATTACAGACTCTGTCAGTGAGAGGTTGAAAATTTCAGTGAAGACTCTTGCCAGTTGGTCCACACATGCTTTGAGTACACATCCTGGTAATCCATCTGGCCCAGCGGCTTTGTGAATGTTGACCTGTTTAAAAGGTTTTGCTCACATCTGCTACCGACAGTATTGTCACACAGTCATCCAGAACAACTGGTGCTCTCATGCATTCCTCAGTGTTGCTTGCCTCGAAGCAAGCATGAAAGGCATTTAGCTCGTCTAGTAGGCTTGTGTCACTGGGCAGCTCGCGTCTGGGTTTGCCTTTGTAGTCGGTGATAGTTTTCAAGCCCTGCCACATCCTATGAGAGTCAGAGCCGGTGTATTGGGATTCAATCTTAATCCTGTATTGATGCTAAGTTTGTTTGATGGTTCACCTGAGGGCATAGCGAGATTTCTTGTAGGTGTTCGGATTAGTGTTCTGCTTCTTGAAAGCGGCAGCTCTAGCATGTAGCTCGATATGGATTTTGCCTGTAACTCATGGATTCTGGTTGGGATGTGTACGTACGGTCACTGTGGGGACGACGTCGTCGATGCACTTATTGATGAAGCCGATGACTGAGGTGGTATACGCCTCAATGCCATTGGATGAATCCCAGAACATATTCCAGTCTCTGCTAGCAAAACAGTCCTGTAGCATAGCATCCGCGTCATCTGACCACTTCCGTATTGAGCGAGTCACCGGTACTTCCTGCTTTAGTTTTTTCTTGTAAGCAGGAATCAGGAGGATATAACTAGGGTCAGATTTGCTGAGTGGAGGGTGGGGGAGAGTATGCATCTCTGTTTTTTCTCTGGTTGCACATGTGAGATGCTGGTAAATATTTGGTAAAACTGATTTAAGTTTGACTGCATTAAAGTCCCCGGCCACTAGGAGCACCGCTTCTGGGTAAGCATTTTCTTGTTTGCTTATGGCCTTATAGAGTTGGTTGAGTGCGGTCTTAATGCAAGCATCGGTCTGTGGTGGTAAATAGACGGCTACGAATAACATAGATGAGAACTCTCTTGTTAGATAGTGTGGTCTACACCTTATCATAAGGTACTCTACCTCAGGCGAGCAATACCTCGAAACTCATCTTGCACCAGTTGTTCCTGACAAAATGACACACACCCCCACCCCTCATCTTACCAGACGTAGCTTCTCTGTTCTTCCGGTGCATTGAAAATCCCTCCAGCTCTATATTATCCGTGTCGTCGTTCAGCCATGACTCTGTGAAACATAAGATATTACAGTTCTTAATCTCCTGTTGGTAGGATAATCATAGGTCATCAATTTTCTTTTCCAATGATTTCATGTTAGCAAGTAGAATTGATGGCAGTGGGAGTTTACTCGCTCGCCTACGGATTCTCAAAAGGCAGCCCGATCTGCGTCCTCTTTTCCTCCGTCTTTTCTTCACACAAATGACAGGGATTGGGCCTGTTCACGGGAGAGGACTATATATTTCTTGTCGGACTCGTTAAAGAAAAAAGCAAAAAAGTAAAAAAATATAAAAATTGGTTATGGCATGTAAAACGTCATCCATTTCTCTTCGACGCCATTTTAACTAGATAACACATCCACAAAGTCTCCATCTGCTCCTTGTTTACATCACACTTCCTCATGATTGGTGGATTATACCTCACATCCTCCAACACTTAGTTTGGAATGTAATTACATACTAGCATGGCTAGTGGCTAATGTTAGCCAGCTTGAACTAGCTACTGAGCTACCATACGAATTTGGTAGCACAGAGTAGATCCTCCATATGGCGTTGAGAAGTTTAGAAGATATCTGGAAATAAGTTAATAAGTATTTAATAACCCAAAAACATAACTATGTTTGTACTTATAGGTAACCAGATCGTGACTGCAACTAATTTACTAAGTCTTTGACCACACTGTGTTGTTACATTGGTGAGTAAAAACTCCTACCCTTCACATGAAGCAACATGCAAAGTTATTAATGGTTGCATCCCAAATGGAACCCTATTCACTATGTGGTGGACTACTTTCAACCAGAACCCTATGGCCTCTGGTCAAAAGCAGTGCACTGTATAGGGAGTAGGGTGCAACCATAGTTTTTGCAGGAGTTCTTCAATCTACAATGTACAGAAATTGAAACCTTTGGCACCGCCCTCTGAGAGCTGCTGTTGGACGTGCAGAGTAAAGAACATAGGGGAGCCGCTGCAGGAGGACGATGGTGAGGTGATGTCACTGCGAGTTCTGCTCGTCGGGCCGTTGGCACGGTGGCGTGATGCGATGGCTACATCCAGGAGAAAAGCAGCTTTCTCAGCGTTGGGGCAGAAACTACACTGAGGTGCTTAAGCTGCAGGGAAGGAAGACAACATGTTTTATTTAATTATTTAGATTTAAAATTATATACACTGCTGTTCAAAAGTTCGGGGTCACTTAGAAATATCCTTGTTTTTGAAAGAAAAGCCATTTTTTGTCCTTAAAATAACATCAAACTGATCAGAAATACAGTGTAGATATTGTTAATGTTGTAAATGACTATTGTAGCTGGAAATGGCAGATTTTTTATGGAATATCTACATAGCCATACATAGGCCCATTATCAGCAACCATCACTCCTGTGTTCCAATGGCACAATGTGTTAGCTGATCCAAGTTTATCATTTTAAAAGGCTAATTGATCATTAGAAAACCCTTTCGCAATTATGTTAGCAGAGCTGAAAACTGTTTTACTGATTAAAGAATCAATAAAACTGTCCTTTAGACTAGTTGAGTATCTGGAGCATCAGCATTTGTGGGTATGATTACAGGCTCAAAATGGCCAGAAACTTTCTTCTGAAACTTGTCAGTCTATTCTTGTTCTGAGAAATTAAGGCTATTTTATGTGAGAAATTGCCAAGAAACTAAAGAGCTCGTACAACGCTGTGTACTACTCCCTTCACAAACAGCGCAAACTGGCTCTAACCAGAATTGAAAGGACAAGTACATTAGTGTGTCTAGTTTGAGAAACAGACGCCTCACAAGTCCTCAACTGGCAACTGTTATGATTGGGGCAAATCCAAAACAACCCATCCCTGTGTACCACTCTTCATATTTCCAAGCATGGTGGTGGCTGCATCATGTTATAGCTATGCTTGTCATCGGCAAGGACTAGGGAACAGAGCCAAGCACAGGCAAAATCTAGAGAAAACCTGGTTCAGTCTGTTTTCCAACAGACACTGGTAGACAAATTAATATTTCATTAGGACAACCTAAAACACAACCTAAAACACCTTAATCAGCTTGATATTCTATGGCAAGACTTGAAAGTGGCTGTCTAGCAATGATTAACAACCAACTTGACATAGCTTGAAGAATTAAAAAAATTATAATATGCATAATACTTACAATATAGGTGTGCAAAGCTCTTAGAGACTTACCCAGAAAGACTTGCAGCTGTAATCGCTGACAAAGGTGATTCTAACATGTATTGACTCAGGGGTGTGATATTTCTGCATTTCATTTTTTGTAAATTTGCAAATACTCCTAAAAACATGTTTTCACTTTGTCATTATGGGGTATTGTTTGTAGATGGGTGAGAAAACATATCTTTATTCAATTTTGAATTCAGGCTGTAACACAACAACATGTGGAATAAGTAAAGGGGTATGAATACTTTCTGAAGGCCCTGTATGTAGAGAGGGAGAGAGGGGGATAGAGGGACTCTAGCACTCCGGACCTGCACAGCAAAAATTGTAAATGTTGTTCAATGTGACAATGCCAAAGTCATTATGTAACTGGGACTATGTAGCGTAAATACGTTAACTCCCACTACTTGGCTTTTTTGACAATACATCTGAATAAGGGATGTATTGTCAAAAAAGGGGCCTTCAATAAGGGATGTATTGTCAAAATAATGGGGCCTTCAAATGAACAAACAAAACACAGTCATTATACAAGATACCCTTAATGTGACATGACACCTTAGTGGCATGCTGTATGTAGTCAGTGGTGGAAAAAGTACCCAATTGTCATACTTGAGTAAAAGTAAAGATACCTTAATAGAAAATTACTCAAGTAAAGGTGAAAGTTATCCAGTGAAATACTACTTGACTTAAAGTCTAAAAGTATTTGGTTTGAAATATACATATAATATAAATAATTTCTAATTCCTTATATTAAGCAAACCAGATGGCACCATTTTCTTGTTTTTTAAATGTATGGATAGCCAGAGGCTATCTTCAACACTCAGACATCATTTACAAATAAATTATTTCTGTTTAGTGGGTCTGCCAGATAAGAGGCAGTAGGCATGGCCAGGGATGTTCTCTTGATAAATGTGTGAATAGGACCATTTCCCTGTGCTGCTAAGCATTCATACTTTTGCATGTCAGGGAAAATGTATGTTGTAATCAGTACAATATTTTTTTAGTAAAGTACAGATACCCCCCAAAACGACTTAAGTAGTACTTAACTACTTTACACCACTGTATGTAATGATAACAGTGCAACTACAGCAGCACATGTTTTTCTGTGTTCTTAAGGGGCTTCATTAAGAAAATGTACTTATGCACAGATTTCACACGAATGAAAAAAATAAAATGCAGAACTGACGATTCCATGTTTAGCGTAACAAAGATTCAAGTCTGTTCTATAAGCGTTTCAAATTTCTATCTGATCTGAACCGTCCACAACAATAACACCATCGATCATAATTTACCTGCATTCCATAGATGGGGTCCTCATAGAGATATAGGTCTGCTGGTGGGCTGTCCTGGAGGTTGCCTGACAGTAAGTCCCTGAGGACCTCGTCCTCCCCACAGACATCCATAGCAGAGACAGACACAGCCAGGCTGGCCCCAGTCCTCCCCCTCCTCCTCTCCATGTGACTGTAGAACCAGGAGATGGCACACGGGATGACCCCTAAACTCTGGCTACTGCTATCACTACCCATCATGGTGTGGGACTTATCTGTTAAATACAGCAATAAGGCACACAACACAATCAGTTTGGGTTCTCGTTCTGTGTGTGTGTGTGTGTGTGTGTGGCACGCATGTGTGTGCTTGAGAGAGAGAGAGAGAAAGCGAGTGAGAGCATCTTGGGGAACAGCTTGTGGGGGGGGCTTAATGCCAAGCTTCTTAAGACGAACGTGATCTAATTAAACAAACCACAACAGGCTCATTGGAACTAGCAGTATTTACAGTACCTAGAGACCCTCAACTGCACTGCCATCCAGCATCATGTTATGTCCCCATTGTAGGGTTAAATTGGAAGACAGAGGGGATGGAAAGGACAGATTTCCCCCAGGTTCTAACTAAGCAGTGTCAATTGTCCTTACCCAAACAGACAAAATACAGTCCTCTGAAATGGCAGTATTTACAGAACATATTTCCCTGATTTTAAGAAGAAAATGTATTAATAATAACAGATTGGATTTACGAACAACACTTTACATTGTATATCACTGTCACTTATTATCAGACACGTATCCTCCTCCATTACACTCTTTGAAAAAAGATGGCACTTAAATCACAAAGGGTTCTTCCCTGATGCCCACAAGGAACCCTTTCTCAGTATTTGTTTTTTTGTATTCTTCTTCTTTATTTATTCAGTCAAAACCCACTGAGACCATGGTCTCATTCCCAGTGGTGCCCTGATCACAACAGTACAACAACCAATACAATGTAAAACAAAACAGAAATCAATACAAAACACAACATTTATGAAAAACAGTTACAGTCCTCAGCTACTAGGTTAACACCCTAAATGAGATTAATTAGACTATCCTTACAAACAGGTGGCCAGCTGAAGCAAAATGGTAATTAAAAGCCCCACAAATGTCCATTTTGTCTAGTATGGGACAAGAGGCTGTTAAAACCTGCTGGGGCAAAGAGGGGGTGGAGTTTTGCTCCAAAGATTTGACCACTTTCCAAAGGTTAGCTGGATTACCACCACTATCTGACACAATTCAAGAAATATGTTGATTTTGCTTTTGTAACCAGAGATAGACATATATTTCTAAAATGTCTGAAGGACCAATAAGACGTGGAATCAGTGAGCATGGTTACATGCACATAATAATGTGATTATTGTGGATAGTCAAATTAATATAATAGTTTGTTTCAAATGTTTATATGCTTTGCAGGAAGAACAGTTTCCTTAATTATTCTGTTTACATGGACACATCTGAAATCAGGCTACTGATGGGGCTTTTTATAAATGCAGAAAATTGGCAATCAAAATCAATGTTATACCACAGTGACTATGCTATTTGATTCTGAGTTTTGACATATAAAGAGTGTATGTGAAAACTATTTACAAGGTGCATACTTTCAGTTTTTCTGAACTCACTTCTCTCATGGATAAGAGGGAAGCTTGCGCTACCCGGTGCTGGTACATGTGCAGATCAAATACACCACTTGATTAAGCTGTTTACACGTCATAATATTTAGAAAGATTGCTCAGAAAACCAGGTGTTTTAATCGGCGTATGCTTACTTCAAGTAAGGCCTGAAGCCGATTAAGATAAACAGAGTAAGGGGTTTACATGAATAATACCATACTCGGCCTTCTGCCATAATCAGGATAATATAAAATGATTAGTCTGCATGTAAACTTACTCAGTCAGTCTTGCCTTAGCCCAAGCTACATTTCTTTCCTGTAATTTCACAGACAACTCATGCGTGAACCAAGGATTAGATCTGTCTTTCACCCTTAGTATTTTGTGCGGTGCATGTTTATCTGCAACATAGTTAAACAGGGAAATAAAACAATTAAGAGCCTGATCCGAGTAAGTGATAGTTAACACAACCCAACAGTCACTCAGCCTCAGCACAGACAAAAAAATGTTGCTCATAAAAACTCCTAAAACATCTTTTATAATAATGCATAAGCGAGATTTGGGTATCTTAACATCTCTTATGCAGGCAACTGGACAATGGTCACTGAACTCAATGGCGAATATCACATTTGCTGTAAACTTTTGAGGGGTATTTGTTAGAATAAATATCTAAAAGAGTAGGTTTTTTAAATGGGATTTAGCATAGTTGGACTGCAGGTCAGACAATTTGTAAAGAGCACATAAGGAGACCGAGGAAGGGCAATAAATTCCCATTACTGTCATGTAATAGAGACAGTAGATCTAGCTGGTCTGTCAAAATATAATAAGAGACAGTAGATCTAGCTGGTCTGTCAGAACATAATAGAGACAGTAGATCTAGCTGGTCTGTCGTAATATAATTGAGAGAATAGATATAGCTGGTCTGTCATAATATAAGAGAGACAGTAGATCTAGCTGGTCTGTCATATTATAATAGAGACAGTAGATATAGCTGGTCTGTCATAGTATAATCGAGACATTAGATCTAGCTTGTCCATCATAATATAATCGAGACAGTAGATCTAGCTGGTCTGTCATATAATAATAGAGACAGTAGATCTAGCTGGTCTGTCATAATAAATAGAGAAATTAGATCTAGCTTGTCTGTCATAATATAATAGAGACAGTAGATCTAGCTGGTCTTTCATAATATAATAGAGACAGTAGATCTAGCTGGTCTGTTATAATATAATAGAGACAGTAGACCTAGCTGGTCTGTCATATTATAATAGAGACAGTAGATCTAGCTTGTCTGTCATAATATAATAGAGCCAGTAGATCTAGCTGGTCTGTCATAATATTTAGTGACAGTAGATCCAGCTAGTCTGTCATAACATAATAGACACAGTAGATCTAGCTGGTCTGTCACAATGTAATAGAGACAATAGATCTAGCTGGTCTGTCATAATATATTAGAGACTGTAGATCTAGCTGGTCTGTCATACAATAATAGAGACAGTAGATCTAGCTGGTCTGTCGTAATATAATAGAGGAATTAGATCGAGCTGGTCTGTCATATTATAATAGAGACATTAGATCTAGCTGGTCCGTCATAAAATAATAGAGGCAGTAGATCTAGCTGGTCTGTCATATTATAATAGAGACAGTAGATCTAGCTGGTCTGCCATATTATAATAGAGACAGTATATCTAGCTGGTCTGTCATATTATAATAGAGACAGTTGATCTAGCTGGTCTGTCATAATATAATAGAGACATAGAGACAGTAGATCCAGCTGGTTTGTCATACTATAAAAGAGACAGTAGATCTAGCTGGTCTGTCATGATATAATAGAGACAGTAGATCTAGCTGGTCTGTCATAATATAATAGAGACAGTAGAACTAGCTGGTCTGTCATAATATAACAGAGACAGTAGATCTAGCTGGTCTGTCATAATATAATAGAGACAGTAGATCTAGCTGGTCTCTCATAATTGAATAGAGACAGTAGATCTAGCTGGTCTGTCATAATATAATAGAGACATTAGATCTAGCTGGTCTGTCATAATATAATAGAGACAGTAGATCTAGCTGGTCTGTCATAATATAATAGAGACATAGAGACAGTAGATCTAGCTGGTTTGTCATATTATAATAGAGACAGTAGATCTAGCTGGTCTGTCATAATATAATAGAGACATTAGATCTAGCTGGTCTGTCATAATATAATAGAGACATTAGATCTAGCTGGTCTGTCATAATATAATAGAGACATTAGATCTAGCTGGTCTGTCATAATATAATAGAGACAGTAGATCTAGCTGGTCTGTCATAATATAATAGAGACAGTAGATCTAGCTGGTCTGTCATAATATAATAGAGACAGTAGATCTAGCTGGTCTGTCATAATATAATAGAGACATTAGATCTAGCTGGTCTGTCATAATATAATAGAGACATTAGATCTAGCTGGTCTGTCATAATATAATAGAGACATTAGATCTAGCTGGTCTGTCATAATATAATAGAGACAGTAGATCTAGCTGGTCTGTCATAATATAATAGAGACAGTAGATCTAGCTGGTCTGTCATAATATAATAGAGACAGTAGATCTAGCTGGTCTGTCATAATATAATAGAGACAGTAGATCTAGCTGGTCTGTCATAATATAATAGAGACAGTATATCTAGCTGGTCTGTCATACTATAAAAGAGACAGTAGATCTAGCTGGTCTGTCATGATATAATAGAGACAGTAGATCTAGCTGGTCTGTCATAATATAATAGAGACAGTAGAACTAGCTGGTCTGTCATAATATAACAGAGACAGTAGATCTAGCTGGTCTGTTATAATATAATAGAGGCAGTAGATCTAGCTGGTCTGTCATAATATAATAGAGACAGTAGATCTAGCTGGTCTGTCATAATATAATAGAGACAGTAGATCTAGCTGGTCTGTCATAATATAATAGAGACAGTAGATCTAGCTGGTCTGTCATAATATAATAGAGACAGTAGATCTAGCTGGTCTGTCATAATATGAATAGAGACAGTAGATCTAGCTGGTCTGTCATAATATAATAGAGACAGTAGATCTAGCTGGTCTGTCATAATATAATAGAGACATTAGATCTAGCTGGTCTGTCATAATATAATAGAGACAGTAGATCTAGCTGGTCTCTCATAATACAATAGAGACAGTAGATCTAGCTGGTCTGTCATAATATAACAGAGACAGTAGATCTAGCTGGTCTGTTATAATATAATAGAGGCAGTAGATCTAGCTGGTCTGTCATAATATAATAGAGACAGTAGATCTAGCTGGTCTCTCATAATTGAATAGAGACAGTAGATCTAGCTGGTCTGTCATAATATAATAGAGACATTAGATCTAGCTGGTCTGTCATAATATAATAGAGACAGTAGATCTAGCTGGTCTGTCATAATATAATAGAGACATAGAGACAGTAGATCTAGCTGGTCTGTCATAATATAATAGAGACAGTAGATCTGGCTTGTCTCTCATAATATAATAGAGACCGTATATCTATCTGGTCTGTCCTAATATAATAGAGACAGTAGATCTAGCTGTTCTGTCATAATATAATAGAGACATAGAGACTGTAGATCTAGCTGGTTTGTCATATTATAATAGAGACAGTAGATCTAGCTGGTCTGTCATAATATAATAGAGACATTAGATCTAGCTGGTCTGTCATAATATAATAGAGACATTAGATCTAGCTGGTCTGTCATAATATAATAGAGACATTAGATCTAGCTGGTCTGTCATAATATAATAGGGACAGTAGATCTAGCTGGTCTGTCATAATATAAAAGAGACAGTAGATCTAGCTGGTCTGTCATGATATAATAGAGACAGTAGATCTAGCTGGTCTGTCATAATATAATAGAGACAGTAGATCTAGCTGGTCTCTCATAATATAATAGAGACAGTAGATCTAGCTGGTCTGTCATAATATAATAGAGACATTATATCTAGCTGGTCTTTCATAATATAATAGAGACAGTAGATCAAGCTGGTCTCTCATAATATAATAGAGACAGTAGATCTAGCTGGTCTGTCATAATATAATAGAGACAGTATATCTAGCTGGTCTCTCATAATATAATAGAGACAGTAGATCTAGCTGGTCTGTCATAATATAATAGAGACAGTATATCTAGCTGGTCTGTCATACTATAAAAGAGACAGTAGATCTAGCTGGTCTGTCATGATATAATAGAGACAGTAGATCTAGCTGGTCTGTCATAATATAATAGAGACAGTAGATCTAGCTGGTCTGTCATGATATAATAGAGACAGTAGATCTAGCTGGTCTGTCATAATATAATAGAGACAGTAGATCTAGCTGGTCTGTCATAATATAATAGAGACAGTAGATCTAGCTGGTCTCTCATAATATAATAGAGACAGTAGATCCTAGCTGGTCTATCATAATATAATAGAGACATAGAGGCAGTAGATCTAGCTGGTCTGTCATAATATAATAGAGACAGTAGATCTAGCTGGTCTCTCATAATTGAATAGAGACAGTAGATCTAGCTGGTCTGTCATATTATAATAGAGACAGTAGATCTAGCTGGTCTGTCATAATATAATAGAGACATTAGCTCTAGCTGGTCTGTCATAATATAATAGAGACTGTAGATCTAGCTGGTCTCTCATAATACAATAGAGACAGTAGATCTAGCTGGTCTGTCATAATATAATAGAGACAGTAGATCTAGCTGGTCTCTCATAATTGAATAGAGACAGTAGATCTAGCTGGTCTGTCATAATATAATAGAGACATTAGATCTAGCTGGTCTGTCATAATATAATAGAGACAGTAGATCTAGCTGGTCTGTCATAATATAATAGAGACATAGAGGCAGTAGATCTAGCTGGTCTGTCATAATATAAGAGAGACAGTAGATCTGGCTGGTCTCTCATAATATAATAGAGACATAGAGGCAGTAGATCTAGCTGGTCTGTCATAATATAATAGAGACAGTATATCTATCTGGTCTGTCATAATATAATAGAGACAGTAGATCTAGCTGGTCTGTCATAATATAATAGAGACATAGAGACAGTAGATCTAGCTGGTTTGTCATATTATAATAGAGACAGTAGATCTAGCTGGTCTGTCATAATATAATAGAGACATTAGATCTAGCTGGTCTGTCATAATATAATAGAGACATTAGATCTAGCTGGTCTGTCATAATATAATAGAGACATTAGATCTAGCTGGTCTGTCATAATATAATAGGGACAGTAGAGCTAGCTGGTCTGTCATAATATAATAGAGACAGTAGATCTAGCTGGTCTGTCATAATCTAATAGAGACAGTAGATCTAGCTGGTCTCTCATAATATAATTGAGACAGTAGATCTAGCTGGTCTGTCATAATATAATA
This sequence comes from Oncorhynchus tshawytscha, assembly GCF_018296145.1. NCBI lineage: Eukaryota > Metazoa > Chordata > Actinopteri > Salmoniformes > Salmonidae > Oncorhynchus > Oncorhynchus tshawytscha. Next base: position 30,704,590 of record NC_056446.1, read on the forward strand.
GAGACAGTATATCTAGCTGGTCTCTCATAATATAATAGAGACAGTAGATCTAGCTGGTCTGTCATAATATAATAGAGACAGTATATCTAGCTGGTCTGTCATACTATAAAAGAGACAGTAGATCTAGCTGGTCTGTCATGATATAATAGAGACAGTAGATCTAGCTGGTCTGTCATAATATAACAGAGACAGTAGATCTAGCTGGTCTGTTATAATATAATAGAGCCAGTAGATCTAGCTGGTCTGTCATAATATAATAGAGACAGTAGATCTAGCTGGTCTCTCATAATTGAATAGAGACAGTAGATCCTAGCTGGTCTATCATAATATAATAGAGACATAGAGGCAGTAGATCTAGCTGGTCTGTCATAATATAATAGAGACAGTAGATCTAGCTGGTCTCTCATAATTGAATAGAGACAGTAGATCTAGCTGGTCTGTCATATTATAATAGAGACAGTAGATCTAGCTGGTCTGTCATAATATAATAGAGACATTAGCTCTAGCTGGTCTGTCATAATATAATAGAGACTGTAGATCTAGCTGGTCTCTCATAATACAATAGAGACAGTAGATCTAGCTGGTCTGTCATAATATAACAGAGACAGTAGATCTAGCTGGTCTGTTATAATATAATAGAGGCAGTAGATCTAGCTGGTCTGTCATAATATAATAGAGACAGTAGATCTAGCTGGTCTCTCATAATTGAATAGAGACAGTAGATCTAGCTGGTCTGTCATAATATAATAGAGACATTAGATCTAGCTGGTCTGTCATAATATAATAGAGACAGTAGATCTAGCTGGTCTGTCATAATATAATAGAGACATAGAGGCAGTAGATCTAGCTGGTCTGTCATAATATAAGAGAGACAGTAGATCTGGCTGGTCTCTCATAATATAATAGAGACCGTATATCTATCTGGTCTGTCCTAATATAATAGAGACAGTAGATCTAGCTGTTCTGTCATAATATAATAGAGACATAGAGACTGTAGATCTAGCTGGTTTGTCATATTATAATAGAGACAGTAGATCTAGCTGGTCTGTCATAATATAATAGAGACATTAGATCTAGCTGGTCTGTCATAATATAATAGAGACATTAGATCTAGCTGGTCTGTCATAATATAATAGAGACATTAGATCTAGCTGGTCTGTCATAATATAATAGAGACAGTAGATCTAGCTGGTCTGTCATAATCTAATAGAGACAGTAGATCTAGCTGGTCTCTCATAATATAATTGAGACAGTAGATCTAGCTGGTCTGTCATAATATAATAGAGACAGTATATCTAGCTGGTCTCTCATAATATAATAGAGACAGTAGATCTAGCTGGTCTGTCATAATATAATAGAGACAGTATATCTAGCTGGTCTGTCATAATCTAATAGAGACAGTAGATCTAGCTGGTCTCTCATAATATAATTGAGACAGTAGATCTAGCTGGTCTGTCATAATATAATAGAGACAGTATATCTAGCTGGTCTCTCATAATATAATAGAGACAGTAGATCTAGCTGGTCTGTCATAATATAATAGAGACAGTATATCTAGCTGGTCTGTCATACTATAATAGAGACAGTAGATCTAGCTGGTCTGTCATGATATAATAGAGACAGTAGATCTAGCTGGTCTGTCATAATATAACAGAGACAGTAGATCTAGCTCGTCTGTCGTAGTATAATATGGACAGTAAATCTAGCTGGTCTGACATAATATAATAGAGACAGTAGATATAGCTGGTCTGTCATAATATAACAGAGACAGTAGATCTAGCTGGTCTGTCATATTGAATAGAGACAGTAGATCTAGCTGGTCTGTCATATTAAATAGAGACAGTAGATCTAGCTGGTCTGTCATAATATAATAGAGACAATAGATCTAGCTGGTCTGTCATAATATAATAGAGACAGTAGATCTAGCTGGTCTCTCATAATACAATAGAGACAGTAGATCTAGCTGGTCTGTCATAATATAATAGAGACAGTAGATCTAGCTGGTCTCTCATAATTGAATAGAGACAGTAGATCTAGCTGGTCTGTCATAATATAATAGAGACATTAGATCTAGCTGGTCTGTCATAATATAATAGAGACAGTAGATCTAGCTGGTCTGTCATAATATAATAGAGACATAGAGACAGTAGATCTAGCTGGTCTGTCATAATATAATAGAGACAGTAGATCTAGCTGGTCTGTCATAATATAATAGAGACAGTAGATCTAGCTGGTCTCTCATAATAGAATAGAGACAGTAGATCTAGCTGGTCTGTCATAATATAACAGAGACAGTAGATCTAGCTGGTCTGTTATAATATAATAGAGGCAGTAGATCTAGCTGGTCTGTCATAATATAATAGAGACAGTAGATCTAGCTGGTCTCTCATAATTGAATAGAGACAGTAGATCTAGCTGGTCTGTCATAATATAATAGAGACATTAGATCTAGCTGGTCTGTCATAATATAATAGAGACAGTAGATCTAGCTGGTCTGTCATAATATAATAGAGACATAGAGGCAGTAGATCTAGCTGGTCTGTCATAATATAAGAGAGACAGTAGATCTGGCTGGTCTCTCATAATATAATAGAGACCGTATATCTATCTGGTCTGTCCTAATATAATAGAGACAGTAGATCTAGCTGTTCTGTCATAATATAATAGAGACATAGAGACTGTAGATCTAGCTGGTTTGTCATATTATAATAGAGACAGTAGATCTAGCTGGTCTGTCATAATATAATAGAGACATTAGATCTAGCTGGTCTGTCATAATATAATAGAGACATTAGATCTAGCTGGTCTGTCATAATATAATAGAGACATTAGATCTAGCTGGTCTGTCATAATATAATAGGGACAGTAGAGCTAGCTGGTCTGTCATAATATAATAGAGACAGTAGATCTAGCTGGTCTGTCATAATCTAATAGAGACAGTAGATCTAGCTGGTCTGTCATAATATAATAGAGACAGTATATCTAGCTGGTCTCTCATAATATAATAGAGACAGTAGATCTAGCTGGTCTGTCATAATATAATAGAGACAGTATATCTAGCTGGTCTGTCATAATATAATAGAGACAGTAGATCTAGCTGGTCTCTCATAATATAATAGAGACAGTAGATCTAGCTGGTCTGTCATAATATAATAGAGACAGTATATCTAGCTGGTCTCCCATAATATAATAGAGACAGTAGATCTAGCTGGTCTGTCATAATATAATAGAGACAGTATATCTAGCTGGTCTGTCATACTATAAAAGAGACAGTAGATCTAGCTGGTCTGTCATAATATAATAGAGACAGTAGATCTAGCTGGTCTGTCATAATATAATAGAGACAGTAGATCTAGCTGGTCTGTCATAATATAATAGAGACAGTAGATCTAGCTGGTCTGTCATAATATAATAGAGACAGTAGATCTAGCTGGTCTGTCATAATATAATAGAGACAGTAGATCTAGCTGGTCTCTCATAATTGAATAGAGACAGTAGATCTAGCTGGTCTGTCATATTATAATAGAGACAGTAGATCTAGCTGGTCTGTCATAATATAATAGAGACATTAGCTCTAGCTGGTCTGTCATAATATAATAGAGACTGTAGATCTAGCTGGTCTCTCATAATATAATAGAGACAGTAGATCTAGCTGTTCTGTCATAATATAATAGAGACAGTAGATCTAGCTGGTCTCTCATAATGAATAGAGACAGTAGATCTAGCTGGTCTGTCACAATATAATAGAGACATTAGATCTAGCTGGTCTGTCATAATATATTAGAGACAGTAGATCTAGCTGGTCTGTCATAATATAATAGAGACATAGAGACAGTAGATCTAGCTGGTCTGTCATAATATAATAGAGACATAGATCTAGCTGGTCTGTCATAATATAATAGAGACATTAGATCAAGCTGGTCTGTCATAATATATTAGAGACAGTAGATCTAGCTGGTCTGTCATAATATAATAGAGACATAGAGACAGTAGATCTAGCTGGTTTGTCATATTATAATAGAGACATAGATCTAGCTGGTCTGTCATAATATAAAAGAGACATAGAGGCAGTAGACCTAGCTGGTTTGTCATATTATAATAGAGACAGTAGATCTAGCTGGTCTGTCATAATATAATAGAGACATTAGATCTAGCTGGTCTGTCATAATATAACAGAGACATTAGATCTAGCTGGTCTGTCATATTATAATAGAGACAGTAGATCTAGCTGATCTGTCATAATATAATAGAGACAGTAGATCTAGCTGGTCTGTCATAATATAATAGAGACAGTAGATCTAGCTGGTCTGTCATAATCTAATAGAGACAGTAGATCTAGCTGGTCTCTCATAATATAATTGAGACAGTAGATCTAGCTGGTCTGTCATAATATAATAGAGACAGTATATCTAGCTGGTCTCTCATAATATAATAGAGACAGTAGATCTAGCTGGTCTGTCATAATATAATAGAGACAGTATATCTAGCTGGTCTGTCATACTATAAAAGAGACAGTAGATCTAGCTGGTCTGTCATGATATAATAGAGACAGTAGATCTAGCTGGTCTGTCATAATATAATAGAGACAGTAGAACTAGCTGGTCTGTCATAATATAACAGAGACAGTAGATCTAGCTGGTCTGTTATAATATAATAGAGCCAGTAGATCTAGCTGGTCTGTCATAATATAATAGAGACAGTAGATCTAGCTGGTCTCTCATAATTGAATAGAGACAGTAGATCCTAGCTGGTCTATCATAATATAATAGAGACATAGAGGCAGTAGATCTAGCTGGTCTGTCATAATATAATAGAGACAGTAGATCTAGCTGGTCTCTCATAATTGAATAGAGACAGTAGATCTAGCTGGTCTGTCATATTATAATAGAGACAGTAGATCTAGCTGGTCTGTCATAATATAATAGAGACATTAGCTCTAGCTGGTCTGTCATAATATAATAGAGACTGTAGATCTAGCTGGTCTCTCATAATACAATAGAGACAGTAGATCTAGCTGGTCTGTCATAATATAATAGAGACAGTATATCTAGCTGGTCTGTCATAATATAATAGAGACAGTAGAACTAGCTGGTCTGTCATAATATAATAGAGACAGTAGATCTAGCTGGTCTGTTATAATATAATAGAGGCAGTAGATCTAGCTGGTCTGTCATAATATAATAGAGACAGTAGATCTAGCTGGTCTCTCATAATTGAATAGAGACAGTAGATCTAGCTGGTCTGTCATAATATAATAGAGACATTAGATCTAGCTGGTCTGTCATAATATAATAGAGACAGTAGATCTAGCTGGTCTGTCATAATATAATAGAGACATAGAGGCAGTAGATCTAGCTGGTCTGTCATAATATAAGAGAGACAGTAGATCTGGCTGGTCTCTCATAATATAATAGAGACCGTATATCTATCTGGTCTGTCATAATATAATAGAGACAGTAGATCTAGCTGGTCTGTCATAATATAATAGAGACATAGAGACAGTAGATCTAGCTGGTTTGTCATATTATAATAGAGACAGTAGATCTAGCTGGTCTGTCATAATATAATAGAGACATTAGATCTAGCTGGTCTGTCATAATATAATAGAGACATTAGATCTAGCTGGTCTGTCATAATATAATAGAGACATTAGATATAGCTGGTCTGTCATAATATAATAGGGACAGTAGAGCTAGCTGGTCTGTCATAATATAATAGAGACAGTAGATCTAGCTGGTCTCTCATAATATAATAGAGACAGTAGATCTAGCTGGTCTCTCATAATATAATAGAGACAGTAGATCTAGCTGGTCTGTCATAATATAATAGAGACAGTATATCTAGCTGGTCTCTCATAATATAATAGAGACAGTAGATCTAGCTGGTCTGTCATAATATAATAGAGACAGTATATCTAGCTGGTCTGGCATACTATAAAAGAGACAGTAGATCTAGCTGGTCTGTCATGATATAATAGAGACAGTAGATCTAGCTGGTCTGTCATAATATAATAGAGACAGTAGAACTAGCTGGTCTGTCATAATATAATAGGGACAGTAGAGCTAGCTGGTCTGTCATAATATAATAGAGACAGTAGATCTAGCTGGTCTGTCATAATATAATAGAGACAGTAGATCTAGCTGGTCTCTCATAATATAATAGAGACAGTAGATCTAGCTGGTCTGTCATAATATAATAGAGACAGTATATCTAGCTGGTCTCTCATAATATAATAGAGACAGTAGATCTAGCTGGTCTGTCATAATATAATAGAGACAGTATATCTAGCTGGTCTGTCATACTATAAAAGAGACAGTAGATCTAGCTGGTCTGTCATGATATAATAGAGACAGTAGATCTAGCTGGTCTGTCATAATATAATAGAGACAGTAGAACTAGCTGGTCTGTCATAATTGAATAGAGACAGTAGATCTAGCTGGTCTGTCATAATATAATAGAGACATTAGATCTAGCTGGTCTGTCATAATATAATAGAGACAGTAGATCTAGCTGGTCTGTCATAATCTAATAGAGACAGTAGATCTAGCTGGTCTGTCATATTATAATAGAGATAGTAGATCTAGCTGGTCTGTCATAATATAATAGAGACATTAGCTCTAGCTGGTCTGTCATAATATAATAGAGACTGTAGATCTAGCTGGTCTCTCATAATACAATAGAGACAGTAGATCTAGCTGGTCTGTCATAATATAACAGAGACAGTAGATCTAGCTGGTCTGTTATAATATAATAGAGGCAGTAGATCTAGCTGGTCTGTCATAATATAATAGAGACAGTAGATCTAGCTGGTCTCTCATAATTGAATAGAGACAGTAGATCTAGCTGGTCTGTCATAATATAATAGAGACATTAGATCTAGCTGGTCTGTCATAATATAATAGAGACAGTAGATCTAGCTGGTCTGTCATAATATAATAGAGACATAGAGGCAGTAGATCTAGCTGGTCTGTCATAATATAAGAGAGACAGTAGATCTGGCTGGTCTCTCATAATATAATAGAGACCGTATATCTATCTGGTCTGTCCTAATATAATAGAGACAGTAGATCTAGCTGTTCTGTCATAATATAATAGAGACATAGAGACTGTAGATCTAGCTGGTTTGTCATATTATAATAGAGACAGTAGATCTAGCTGGTCTGTCATAATATAATAGAGACATTAGATCTAGCTGGTCTGTCATAATATAATAGAGACATTAGATCTAGCTGGTCTGTCATAATATAATAGAGACATTAGATCTAGCTGGTCTGTCATAATATAATAGGGACAGTAGAGCTAGCTGGTCTGTCATAATATAATAGAGACAGTAGATCTAGCTGGTCTGTCATAATATAATAGAGGCAGTAGATCTAGCTGGTCTGTCATAATATAATAGAGACAGTATATCTAGCTGGTCTGTCATAATATAATAGAGACAGTATATCTAGCTGGTCTGTCATAATATAATAGAGACAGTAGATCTAGCTGGTCTGTCATAATATAATAGAGACAGTAGATCTAGCTGGTCTGTCATAATATAATAGAGACAGTAGATCTAGCTGGTCTGTCATAATATAATAGAGACAGTAGATCTAGCTGGTCTGTCATAATATAATAGAGACAGTATATCTAGCTGGTCTCTCATAATATAATAGAGACAGTAGATCTAGCTGGTCTGTCATAATATAATAGAGACAGTATATCTAGCTGGTCTGTCATAATATAAAGAGACAGTAGATCTAGCTGGTCTGTCATGATATAATAGAGACAGTAGATCTAGCTGGTCTGTCATAATATAATAGAGACAGTAGATCTAGCTGGTCTGTCATAATATAATAGAGACAGTAGATCTAGCTGGTCTGTTATAATATAATAGAGGCAGTAGATCTAGCTGGTCTGTCATAATATAATAGAGACAGTAGATCTAGCTGGTCTGTCATAATATAATAGAGACAGTAGATCCTAGCTGGTCTGTCATAATATAATAGAGACATAGAGGCAGTAGATCTAGCTGGTCTGTCATAATATAATAGAGACAGTAGATCTAGCTGGTCTGTCATAATATAATAGAGACAGTAGATCTAGCTGGTCTGTCATAATATAATAGAGACAGTAGATCTAGCTGGTCTGTCATAATATAATAGAGACATTAGCTCTAGCTGGTCTGTCATAATATAATAGAGACAGTAGATCTAGCTGGTCTGTCATAATATAATAGAGACAGTAGATCTAGCTGGTCTGTCATAATATAATAGAGACAGTAGATCTAGCTGGTCTGTCATAATATAATAGAGACAGTAGATCTAGCTGGTCTGTCATAATATAATAGAGACATTAGATCTAGCTGGTCTGTCATAATATAATAGAGACAGTAGATCTAGCTGGTCTGTCATAATATAATAGAGACATAGAGGCAGTAGATCTAGCTGGTCTCTCATAATAGAAGAGAGACAGTAGATCTAGCTGGTCTGTCATAATATAATAGAGACAGTATATCTATCTGGTCTGTCATAATATAATAGAGACATCAAATCTAGCTGGTCTGTCATAATATAATAGAGACAGTAGATCTAGCTGGTCTGTCATAATATAATAGAGACAGTAGATCTAGCTGGTCTGTCATAATATAATAGAGACAGTAGATCTAGCTGGTCTGTCATAATATAATAGAGACAGTAGAACTAGCTGGTCTGTCATAATATAATAGAGACAGTAGATCTAGCTGGTCTGTTATAATATAATAGAGACAGTAGATCTAGCTGGTCTGTCATAATATAATAGAGACAGTAGATCTAGCTGGTCTCTCATAATTGAATAGAGACAGTAGATCTAGCTGGTCTGTCATAATATAATAGAGACATAGAGGCAGTAGATCTAGCTGGTCTGCCATAACATAATAGAGACAGTAGATCTAGCTGGTCTCTCATAATTGAATAGAGACAGTAGATCTAGCTGGTCTGTCATAATATAATAGAGACTGTAGATCTAGCTGGTCTCTCATAATATAATAGAGACAGTAGATCTAGCTGGTCTGTCATAATATAATAGAGACAGTATATCTAGCTGGTCTGTCATAATATAATAGAGACAGTAGATCTAGCTGGTCTGTCATAATATAATAGAGACAGTAGATCTAGCTGGTCTCTCATAATATAATAGAGACAGTAGATCTAGCTGGTCTGTCATAATATAATAGAGACAGTAGATCTAGCTGGTCTGTCATAATATAATAGAGACAGTAGATCTAGCTGGTCTGTCATAATATAATAGAGACAGTAGATCTAGCTGGTCTGTCATAATATAATAGAGACAGTAGATCTAGCTGGTCTGTCATAATATAATAGAGACAGTAGATCTAGCTGGTCTGTCATAATATAATAGAGACAGTAGATCTAGCTGGTCTGTCATAATATAATAGAGACATAGAGGCAGTAGATCTAGCTGGTCTGTCATAATATAATAGAGACAGTAGATCTAGCTGGTCTGTCATAATATAATAGAGACAGTAGATCTAGCTGGTCTGTCATAATATAATAGAGACAGTAGATCTAGCTGGTCTGTCATAATATAATAGAGACAGTAGATCTAGCTGGTCTGTCATAATATAATAGAGACAGTATATCTAGCTGGTCTCTCATAATATAATAGAGACAGTAGATCTAGCTGGTCTGTCATAATATAATAGAGACAGTAGATCTAGCTGGTCTCTCATAATATAATAGAGACAGTAGATCTAGCTGGTCTGTCATAATATAATAGAGACAGTATATCTAGCTGGTCTGTCATAATATAAAAGAGACAGTAGATCTAGCTGGTCTGTCATAATATAATAGAGACAGTAGATCTAGCTGGTCTGTCATAATATAATAGAGACAGTAGATCTAGCTGGTCTGTCATAATATAATAGAGACAGTAGATCTAGCTGGTCTCTCATAATATAATAGAGACAGTAGATCTAGCTGGTCTGTCATAATATAATAGAGACATAGAGACAGTAGATCTAGCTGGTCTGTCATAATATAATAGAGACAGTAGATCTAGCTGGTCTGTCATAATATAATAGAGACAGTAGATCTAGCTGGTCTGTCATAATATAATAGAGACAGTAGATCTAGCTGGTCTGTCATAATATAATAGAGACAGTAGATCTAGCTGGTCTGTCATAATATAATAGAGACAGTAGATCTAGCTGGTCTGTCATAATATAATAGAGACAGTAGATCTAGCTGGTCTGTTATAATATAATAGAGACAGTAGATCTAGCTGGTCTGTCATAATATAATAGAGACAGTAGATCTAGCTGGTCTGTCATAATATAATAGAGACAGTAGATCTAGCTGGTCTGAAATTATACAACAGAGAGACAGTGGATCTAGCTGGTCTGTCATAATATAATAGAGACAGTAGATCTAGCTGGTCTGTCATAATATAATAGAGACAGTAGATCTAGCTGGTCTGTCATAATATAATAGAGACAGTAGAGCTAGCTGGTCTGTCATAATATAATAGAGACAGTAGATCTAGCTGGTCTGTCATAATATAATAGAGACAGTAGATCTAGCTGGTCTGTCATAATATAATAGAGACAGTAGATCTAGCTGGTCTGTCATAATATAATAGAGACAGTAGATCTAGCTGGTCTGTCATAATATAATAGAGACAGTAGATCTAGCTGGTCTGTCATAATATAATAGAGACAGTAGATCTAGCTGGTCTGTCATAATATAATAGAGACAGTAGATCTAGCTGGTCTGTCATAATATAATAGAGACAGTAGATCTAGCTGGTCTGTCATAATATAATAGAGACTGTAGATCTAGCTGGTCTGTCATAATATAATAGAGACAGTAGATCTAGCTGGTCTGTCATAATATAATAGAGAAAGTATATCAAGCTGGTCTGTCATAATATAATAGAGACAGTAGCTATAGCTGGTCTGTCATAATATAATAGAGACAGTAGATCTAGCTGGTCTGTCATAACATAATTTAATAGAGACAGTAGATCTAGCTGGTAGATCCTAGCTGGTCTGTCATAATATAATAGAGACATAGAGACAGTAGATCTAGCTGGTCTGTCATAATATAATAGAGACAGTAGATCTGGCTGGTCTGTCATAATATAATAGAGACAGTAGATCTAGCTGGTCTGTCATAATATAATAGAGACAGTAGATCTAGCTGGTCTGTCATAATATAATAGAGACAGTAGATCTAGCTGGTCTGTCATAATATAATAGAGACAGTAGATCTAGCTGGTCTGTCATAATATAATAGAGACAGTAGATCTAGCTGGTCTGTCATAATATAATAGAGACAGTAGATCTAGCTGGTCTGTCATAATATAATAGAGACAGTAGATCTAGCTGGTCTGTCATAATATAATAGAGACAGTATATCTAGCTGGTCTGTCATAATATAATAGAGACATTAGCTCTAGCTGGTCTGTCATAATATAATAGAGACAGTAGATCTAGCTGGTCTGTCATAATATAATAGAGACAGTAGATCTAGCTGGTCTGTCATAATATAATAGAGACAGTTGATCTAGCTGGTCTGTCATAATATAATAGAAACAGTAGAACTAGCTGGTCTGTCATAATATAATAGATCCAGTAGATATAGCTGGTCTGTTATAATACAATAGAGACAGTAGATCTAGCTGGTCTGTCATAATATAATAGAGACAGTAGATCTAGCTGGTCTGTCATAATATAATAGAGACAGTAGATCCTAGCTGGTCTGTCATAATATAATAGAGACATAGAGGCAGTAGATCTAGCTGGTCTGTCATAATATAATAGAGACAGTAGATCTGGCTGGTCTGTCATAATATAATAGAGACTGTATATCTATCTGGTCTGTCATAATATAATAGAGACAGTAGATCTAGCTGGTCTGTCATAATATAATAGAGACATAGAGACAGTAGATCTAGCTGGTTGTCATATTATAATAGAGACAGTAGATCTAGCTGGTCTGTCATAATATAATAGAGACATTAGATCTAGCTGGTCTGTCATAATATAATAGAGACATTAGATCTAGCTGGTCTGTCATAATATAATAGAGACAGTAGATCTAGCTGGTCTGTCATAATATAATAGAGACAGTAGATCTAGCTGGTCTGTCATAATATAATAGAGACAGTAGATCTAGCTGGTCTGTCATAATATAATAGAGACAGTAGATCTAGCTGGTCTGTCATAATATAATAGAGACAGTAGATCTAGCTGGTCTGTCATAATATAATAGAGACAGTAGATCTAGCTGGTCTGTCATAATATAATAGAGACAGTAGATCTAGCTGGTCTGTCATAATATAATAGAGACAGTAGATCTAGCTGGTCTGTCATAATATAATAGAGACAGTAGATCTAGCTGGTCTGTCATAATATAATAGAGACAGTAGATCTAGCTGGTCTGTCATAATATAATAGAGACAGTAGATCTAGCTGGTCTGTCATAATATAATAGAGACAGTAGATCTAGCTGGTCTGTCATAATATAATAGAGACAGTAGATCTAGCTGGTCTGTCATAATATAATAGAGACAGTAGATCTAGCTGGTCTGTCATAATATAATAGAGACAGTAGATCTAGCTGGTCTGTCATAATATAATAGAGACAGTAGATCTAGCTGGTCTGTCATAATATAATAGAGACAGTAGATCTAGCTGGTCTGTCATAATATAATAGAGACAGTAGATCTAGCTGGTCTGTCATAATATAATAGAGACATTAGATCTAGCTGGTCTGTCATAATATAATAGAGACTGTAGATCTAGCTGGTCTGTCATAATATAATAGAGACAGTAGATCTAGCTGGTCTGTCATAATATAATAGAGACAGTAGATCTAGCTGGTCTGTCATAATATAATAGACACAGTAGATCTAGCTGGTCTGTCATAATTTAATAGAGACAGTAGTTCGAGCTGGTCTGTCATAATATAATAGAGACAGTAGAGATCTAGCTGGTCTGTCATAATATAATAGAGACAGTAGATCTAGCTGGTCTGTCATAATATAATAGAGACAGTAGATCTAGCTGGTCTGTCATAATATAATAGAGACAGTAGATCTAGCTGGTCTGTCATAATATAATAGAGACAGTAGATCTAGCTGGTCTGTCATAATATAATAGAGACAGTAGATCTATCTGGTCTGTCATAATATAATAGAGACAGTAGATCTAGCTGGTCTGTCATAATATAATAGAGACAGTAGATCTAGCTGGTCTGTCATAATATAATAGAGACAGTAGATCTAGCTGGTCTGTCATAATATAATAGAGACAGTAGATCTAGCTGGTCTGTCATAATATAATAGAGACAGTAGATCTAGCTGGTCTCTCATAATATAATAGAGACAGTGGATCTAGCTGGTCTGTCATAATATAATAGAGACAGTAGATCTAGCTGGTCTGTCATAATATAATAGAGACAGTAGATCTAGCTGGTCTGTCATAATATAATAGAGACAGTAGATCTAGCTGGTCTGTCATCATATAATAGAGATAGTAGATCTAGCTGGTCTGTCAAAATATAATAGAGACAGTAGATCTAGCTGGTCTGTCATAATATAATAGAGACAGTAGATCTAGCTGGTCTGTCATAATATAATAGAGACAGTAGATCTAGCTGGTCTGTCATAATATAATAGAGACAGTAGATCTAGCTGGTCTGTCATAATATAATAGAGACAGTAGATCTAGCTGGTCTGTCATAATATAATAGAGACAGTAGATCTAGCTGGTCTGTCATAATATAATAGAGACAGTAGATCTAGCTGGTCTGTCATAATATAATAGAGACAGTAGATCTAGCTGGTCTGTCATAATATAATAGAGACAGTAGATCTAGCTGGTCTGTCATAATATAATAGAGACAGTAGATCTAGCTGGTCTGTCATAATATAATAGAGACAGTAGATCTAGCTGGTCTGTCATAATATAATAGAGACAGTAGATCTAGCTGGTCTGTCATAATATAATAGAGACAGTAGATCTAGCTGGTCTCTCATAATATAATAGAGACAGTAGATCTAGCTGGTCTGTCATATTATAATAGAGACAGTAGATCTAGCTGGTCTGTCATAATATAATAGAGACATTAGCTCTAGCTGGTCTGTCATAATATAATAGAGACTGTAGATCTAGCTGGTCTCTCATAATATAATAGAGACAGTAGATCTAGCTGGTCTGTCATAATATAATAGAGACAGTATATCTAGCTGGTCTGTCATAATATAATAGAGACAGTAGAACTAGCTGGTCTGTCATAATATAACAGAGACAGTAGATCTAGCTGGTCTGTTATAATATAATAGAGGCAGTAGATCTAGCTGGTCTGTCATAATATAATAGAGACAGTAGATCTAGCTGGTCTCTCATAATATAATAGAGAC